>NC_060273.1:2003639-2134874 GCF_021613505.1 Equus quagga
GCTTGGCGGGCACGTGCAGCACGGGCGCGCCGGGCGACGGGGGCTTGGCGGGGCTGGCGCTCAGCGAGGGCGGCGTGCTGGCCGGCTTGGCGAGGGCGGCGGGCGGCTGGCGCGCCGGCGAAGGCGCAGGTGACGGGCTGGCGCTGCCCGACTGCAGCCCTGCCGCGGCCTTGGCCGGCTTGGGCGCCGTGGGCGGCGGCGGCGGCTTGGGAGACACGGGCGGCGGCGTGCCGTGGGCGCGCTTCACTTCTGCGGGGAGGAGGCGGCTCGCACCGGGGCGGAAGGCTGCTCTGGTTGCGCGCTGCCTTTCCCGGCAGAGGCCCTGCGGCAGCGCCCCGCCTCGGCGCCGGGGAGAGGAGATACTGCCCTCTGCCCTGCGGGTCCCGGCCCCGGCCCTCCGCTACCCCTCTGACCCAGCTTCCCCGCAGCCGCTAGGAGGCGCTCTTCCCCGTGCAAACCTGCTGGCTTCACTGCTTCCAAGCCCTGCCCGGAAGGAGACTTCCATCTCCTTCCAGGTGCGGCGTGCTGCAGCCACTGACCCTTCTGTTGCTTGAATGCCACAGGGCCTTTGCACCTCTGATCCTTCTGCCTGGAAGTCTCTTCCCCCCTTCTGTGCTGGGGTCACTCTCCAGCCGGGTCAGAGTCCTCCCTCCACAGGTGCTACTATTTGTGGGTTTCTGTGCCTCTTTCACTGAGCAACCTGAGGACCATCCACCATCCTCCCAGCTCTGGGCTAGAAGAGTTGTCTGATGGATTGATGGATGAGAGAGTCTGGGGACACTTTCCCACCTCACTCCATGTGGCCTTCATCAAATCCAAGAAGAGGAAAGCCCCCAGACCATGGATGGGGAGGTGGGGTGGGGCCCTTCCCCAGCTGGTTCCCTGCACCTACCTGGGCTGCTGGGGCCTGGCAGTGGCACCTTCTTGGAGGCAGGTGTGGGCGAGCCCTGGATCTTGGACACAGGCTGAGCCAGGACAGGCTTGGGAGAGACAGGCGGCTTGGCCGGTTTCCGGGCATCATTGTCGGGTGGGGGCAGCGGGGGCAGGTGCATCAGGTCGGAGGGGGGTGGCTCAGCAGGTGGGGGCGGTGGGGGCAGCTCCGGGGGCCCGGCCTGCTCTGAGGCAGGTCGGCGGCGCACAGTGCCTGTGCCATTCTGGTACACAGACAGCGGTGGGGGCAGCTCGGGACCTGCCTCCCGCTCCTTGGCCTTGGGCCGGCGCTTGACTGTGTCGGACTCAGTCAGGATGAACTTGATGCTCTCCTGCTGATTCTGCTTGGCTCGGATGCGCCTCTTGAGGGTGGCGCTGGCCTCTACCCTGGCCAGAGGCGGGCCCTCCCCGCTTGCCTCACCCTTGGCTGGACCTCGAGGCCGCTGCCGGGCAGCGCCATCCTCTACAAGGTGGCCATGATCTGCAGGCCCCACCGGCTCCCCAGGGCCCCGGCGGGCAGTGGCCAGAAGTCCTGTGACAGGCCCACTGAGCGTGCGGCGCCGGTTGACCACCTCACCGTCAGGCCCAATGGCCTCCTTGTGCTTCACTGAGGCCAGCACCGTGGCCACCCGGCCTGGCTCTGGGCTGGCAGGGCGAGGCGTGGGGTGGCCCTCCGGGGGCCTGCGGGCTACTCGGCCCCCACCCCCAATGGATGACAGCTCAAGCATGGCTGCGATGCTCTTCACACTGCCGGCACTGCCTGTGTCCACGCTGCCTGCCAGGTCGCTAGCCCGCCGGCGCTGTGCCCGGACCCCCAGCCGGCCGTCCTCAGGTGCAGCCCCCTCAGTCTCAGCATCTGGCACCGACTCATCAGCCAGGTTGGCACTGGCCATGGCTGAGCTGGAGCGCTTGGGCGGGGGCGGCGGGGGCCCCTTCTTTCGAGGCCGCACAGCGAATGACTGGCTGCGGTTGACGTTCTTGTCGGCACCGGCGGGTGCTCGTACCGAGTGGCTGCGGCCCACACGTCTCTGGACTGTGGCATAGGGCCCTCCGGCAGCCGGCACCAGCAGCTCGTCCCGCTCTGGCTCGCTGTCAGATGCTGCGTAGCGGTTCAGGCTGTGGGCGCGCTTCTTGGGCCGCTCCGGCTCCACGTCGGCCTCGGGGGGCAGGCACAGCGTGGGCACGGGCACAGGCCCCGGAGCAGCTGGCCCTGCCTCGCCCTCCACAGGCTGGGGCAGCACGTAGGCAAAGCCGCGGTGTGTGGGTGACTGAGGCAGTGAGCGGGGTGACATGGGTCGCTCTGTTGGTGGCAGCAGCTGTGGGGTGGGCTTCACCTTGGCTGTGGCTGGGGCTGGACCATGAGGTCCCCCCAGGGCCTGGGGGGAGGCTGGCCGGGCTTTCGTGGGCGTCTGAGGGGGTGTGAAGTGGCTGGCACCTGGTGGAAGGACCTGCCGTGGCTTTCCAGGCACTGGGGGCACACTGGCCCGCTTGACGCTATGGCCATGGCGGCTAGGCCGGGCCTCCTTGGGTGGGGTTCCAGGGGCTGGCCCGTCATCCAGCAGGTATTCCTGGCTTCGTGACATGGGGCTGCCAGGCCCGGGGGGCCCATCGCCCAGCAGCTCCTGAGAGCTGCTCATGTGCCGTGCCCGCCCGCCCAGGCTGGGCTCCTGCCGCATGGAGGCCCTTGGGGTGGGCGGCAGGTGGTTGGAGGGCTTCTCAGCAGTGGCAGCGGTGGCAGCAGCCCCCTCAGCAGGGCCAGTCATGGCAGCCTGCAGCTCGCCACTGAGCTCACTGTCCTGGAAGGTGGTCATCTTAGGAGACTGGCAGTCAGCCGGGGCAGGCTCAGGCGCGGGTGGCGACTCAATGGCCATCACTTCAAGAGACTGGGGTGCCTTCCGGCGCAGGGGTCCCCCCTCATATTTAGCATACTCTGCTTTCTGCAGCTCAGCCAGTTTCCTCACAGCCAACATCAGCTTTTTTTGGTGTCCTGAGTGAGACACAGGACAGGTCAGACTAGGGAGGATGTCAACAATAGGAGGCAGAGGGGCCCAGGGCGGGGGCCTCACCCAGCTTGGTGATGCCGATCTCCTGCAGGTCCTCCCAGGTGATGTCGGTGATGAAGTCGATGTTCTCGTAGCCGTTGTCCACCAGCACCTTGTAGTACTGGGCCAGGCCGATCATGGACAGCCACATGGCCAGGTTAGCCTACGGAGCAGGGGATGCAGAGGGCAGCACACGCTGGCTGCCCACATCCTGCCCACTACTCAGAGCTGTTGGGGGAGGGGACACCGGGCCGGCCCAGCACAGACAGACAGAAGGACAAATGGACAGGCCAGAAGTATCAGCTTTGGAGACAGCGCAGCCTCAACTGGAGCCTGAGGCCAGCTGACACGCACATGTGAACACACGCACACACATACACACGGAGTGACCCTGTCTTCAGGACACCATTTACGGGAGGAGGAAGAACGCACTTCTGCGCTTGCCCAGGCACCCATGGGGACACATCCTGCACGTCATGGACACAGACACACAGTGCCACCAACCAGATACATGTACACGCACACCCTGCGTCTCAGCCGTACACAGGCACTGACACCCCTCCATGTCACACGCCCTCTCACCATTTCCCTGCCCGCATCAGGCCGTTATCACATGGCCACATCACACATGCGTGCAAATATCCACAAGGGTCTTCACCCAGGACCACTTGGTCGCTCCATGAACGGCATCCACCTGTCCACACTCGCAGCTGGACGTCACTCACACACTAACACGCAGCACACTCGGTCACCCCCTGGGTGCAGAGCAAAGTGAGGTCTAGGGGACCCAGCTGTGCTTGCTGGAAGGCCCCTGAGCCACTGACTGTGTGGGGCAAGGCAGGGCGGATGAGCATGGAACTGTCTGGGGGCTTCTGGTGGCCATGGCCTCTCCCCCATCAATGAATGGAAGGCTGAAGCTCAATGTGAGGCTCAGAGAGGTGGCATGGATGGGACAAGCCCCAGGCCCACCTTCCCCTGGCCCAGGACCTGTCCTACCATGTGGGTGCCTGTTAGTAACAGCACAGGCCCCAGGTTGGTGTGGGTGTCAGCTGTCAGCACAGCTGGCAAGTGCAGTTGAGCATGTGGGGTGCGCGTGCACTCCTCAATGGGCACCTTGAATGTGTTTAGTGCACACGTGCTGTCTGTATACACAAAGCACACACATGCACATACATCTTCCCCACATATGTGCCTGGGTGTGTGCAAGCACACCCATCAACGCAGGCCCCCCTTCCGTCTCTGGGTGGCTTGCAATGGCAGTGCTGTGGGGTCCCTTTGTGACTGCCTGAGTGTGGAGGGGGTCTTTGCAGGAGCATGTAGTGGAGAGGGGGATTCTCCTGGCTTCAGGTTCCCCTCTCCCTTTCAGCTCAGAGGCTGTCACCCCTGTCCCAGGGAGGCTGGCCCCAGTGCCTGTGACAGACCAACAGAAGCCATCCAGGCAGGTCACTGCTGGGGGGCCATCCTCTGTTCTCCACTCCCTGGAGCCCCAGAGGACACATGAGGGCTGTAGCCAAGGAGGCAGGCTGTCTGTCTGTCTGCCCATCCTGGGCCCGGCCACTGGGGTGCAGGGGGCCTTACGGGTTTGTGCTCAGGCAGCCAGTCGGGGATGTTCAAGCCGCTGATCTCTGCAGTGATCTTCTTCCGGTGGCCTGGCTTGGTGACCCCGATGGCCGTGAGGTCCTAGGCAGAGGAGAGGCCCATTAGCAGGAGGCTAATGTCTCTGGGTCACAGCTGATGTCCAGCCTGCAGGTGGCTCACCTCAGGGGTCATGCGGCTGATGGTGGGCAGGTCATAGCCCGCGCTGATGAAGTTAGGGGCGTAGAGCTGCAGCTGGAACGTGGCAAGCCACTGGCTGACAGCCTCGGCGCTCTGGAAGACACAGGGCACCCGCTGCAGGCTCGCCTGCCCACCCGCCCGCCAGGCGTGCACCCCAGCCATTGCAGTGCCTCCTTCGCTGCTCGGCTGCAGGCCACGCAGCTACTTGGTCCGCTGTCCACTGGTCCGTCTGCAGCCAGGCCCCGCTCCTCCTCACTCAGATTCTGGATGCCACCGTCTCGAGCATTGTCCAGCACTTCGGCCTCCTTCCATGATCTCCACCAGGAGGGTCCAGGTGCTGTCTGTGTCACAGGCCTCCCTGACCGTGCCCCCCACCCCATTCCTGCATCAGGAATACCCTGCAGTGTGGCCCCATGGGAGGGGCTCTGGGAATGGGGCCTCAGGCAGGACTACTCAGCGCTGCACCCCCCCCAACTCCCTAGAAGGTGGGCTCTGCCCAGAGGTGTGCAGGACTCAGCCAGCAGCTCACACCTTCCCCAGCACTTGGGGGCATGCACACAGGACCCGTCTCACCCCCACACACCTTGTCTCGAATCACACCCGTGCCCTTCCACACACGCACGCACGTGCCCAGCTTGCAGTCACACCGTCCACTCACGCGCACTCTCCCCACTCACCTTATGCCTGCGTCACACTTCCTAGACACGTTAGCTCACACACACAGCCTGCACAATAGACAACACCTACACACACAGACTGACAGACAGACAGAAGGACGGGCCTGGTCTGTCAAGAGCCCTGGCTGTGCTGTGGCCAGGCCAGGCAGGCTGCCCGGGCGCCCCTCCCTGCAGCTGGGCCGGGCCCTGTACCTTGCCCTCCGACGCTGGCTCCAGCTTCTTGGGCGGCTGCTCCCCATAGACTTGCCCGGCATGGGCCACTGGAGGCTGGGACCGGGCCACACCTGGGGGACAAGAGGGCATGGTGAGGCAAGGGCTGCTCAGGGGCCACCTCCCTGCCGGGCCAGTGGACATCTGTCCTCGCTCTTACCTGTGGAGCCTTCCGGAGGTTTGACGGGGCTGTCCCCGGGGCTGGACTCAGAGACGGACTTCTGGGAGAGCACGGTTGCCAGGAGCTGCAACCCAGACAGGCCGCTGGCCAGTGCTGCTCCAGGCGCAGGACACCCCAGCCCTGCCACCACCCACCTACCTTGACCCCTTCAGAGCCTGCGTGCAGGGTGTGGCCCCCGCTGCTCCGGCCACCAGCCACACTGCTCAAGCTGCCGCTGCGGTCCCCACCTGCCAGCAGGAGGGAGCATCATCAGCCAGTCCTGGCCCTGCCTAGCCCAGGTGCTGCCTTGCCTAAGTGCCACCGCCCCTGTCCTCCTGAGGCCCCCCACCTACCTGCAAAAGGCTTCCTCAGCACCCAGATCTCCTCGGGGGGTGCAGACGACCCTGACGAGCCGCCTCCCTGGGGAGGGCCTGGTTCGGCGCCTGCTCGGGAACCTGCGGGCCGAGCACAGCCTCGCTGAGTCCTGGGCCAGCCCAGGTCCAGGGGCCTGACACCAAGAGACGGGCAGGCATCCCCTGGCCTGGTCCCCGAGCCTGGGCAGAGCAGAGGCTGGACACACATACCTTGGGGGTCAGCACCACAGCCTCCTCCTGCCCTGGCTGTCTCCAAGGAGCTGAGAGACCCTCAGAAGATCCCTCCCCACCCTGGACATTTGAGGGCAGGAGAACGTGGCAGAGAGGGGCCCAAGCCAGGCTGTCATGACAGTGGCCCCGTGGTCCTGCAGGTGGGGGGAATTGTTGGAGGGTGCAACCTCTGTCAGGGGAGCTTGGGCAAGGAAGAGGCCCCCAGGAGCCTGGGGCAAGGCTCCCCACCTCAGGGAATTAGATGACTATGAGTGGGCTGGCCACACCTCTTAAGTGTCCCGCTTATACCCTCTCACCCCACCTGTCAATCTCCATGTCCTCTGTGTGAGGTAAACTTACTCACCAGTCTCCTATCTGAAACTGTTCCATGGCCCTGTGGCCTTGTCCTGCTCCCTTTTCCCTCTCCCTCATTCGGCAACAGCCACGCTGGCCTCCTTTGGATCCTTACACATGTCACACTCTTTCCTGCCTCAGTGCCTTTGCATATGTGGTTCCCCCTGCCTGAAAGGCTGTGCCTGTGGCTGGCCCCTCCCATTTCTCAGGGCCTTCTCTGAGCACCCTGTCTAAAGCAGGTCTCCACACACATTCTCTGTGTCATTGGTTGGTACATTTCCTTCCATGTTTACTTCCCTGTCCCCTGCGCCCTTCCCTCCTGGGGGACAAGCTCCTCGAGAGCGGGAATAATGTCCATCTGTGTCACCATCTATTCCTAGTGGCTGGCATGCAATGTCTATTGAATAAATGAAAGAATGGGCATGGGGACACTGATGAGGAGACAGCTGGCAGGACACGCTGCTGTACCCACTCTGGACCCCACATCTAGCGATGGCTAGAGCTTGGTTCTTGCCTTGCCGCCCAACACACGCACACTGCCTCCTTCTGGCCCTGAGCCCTGGCCCAAGTGAGACTTGCCTGCTCGTTTGACAATGGCCTCGCCCAGGGAAGACGGGAAATAGCCCACTCGGTCGTTGCCTGTCCGGTTGTCATGGATACAGCCCTTCCACCGGCCATCTGGATGCTGCTCAAGGACCTGGCCAGATGAGGTAGGGGGAGCACCCTCAGGGGGACACCCCACCAAGTCAGGCAGGTGGGTGGCCTGGGCCTCCTGCCCAGATCCCCTGACCCCCCAACTGCTGTGGGTCCCACAGTCCCTGCTCCAGCTGCCCCAGGCCATCCTTACTGTGATGATGTCCCCAGCTTTCACATTGAGGCTGGTCAGGTCGTAATTGTTGCAATAATCCTTGGTCGCCCGGACCTGCAGTGCAGCCGAGGCCTCTGGGGACAGAGGAGGCAGACCCACCCAGTCCTGAGAGCCAGCCTGGCCCAGGCCCCGCCCAGGCCCCCTGTGCTCCCCTAACCCTGGGGCCCACCTCGCAGCAGCTGCTTGATCTCTTTGCTGGCCTGGGATGTGGTGAACTGGTGCACAATGTCCAGGGCCGTCTGGCTGTAGGTGTTTCTCACGTGGGCATTGATCCCGTTCTGCATGTGCCAGAGGGCAAGGCCTGTCAGGAGGCCCCCGCCCCTGCCCGGCCCCAGCTCCCCCTGGTTCCTTAACTCACGTCCAGCAGCAGCCGAACCACTTCTGTCTTCCCACAGAGTGCAGCCTCGTGCAGGGCCGTGCCGGACTTGGTCTGGCGGTTAATGTCAATGCCAGCTTGGAGGAGGAGTCTGGCAGGAAGCCGGGGAGCAGGTAGGGCTTATAGGAGGGCTTATAGGAGCCCTCCAGGCCAGCACCCCCAAGCTAGGCCCCAATTCCCAGGGGCCCAAGGATGAGCCAGCCCTGCACCACCTCCATGACAACACAGTATCTGACAGTGATGGAGTGCTGGTAGAAATGCCCCGCCCCATGCCAACCCTTCAGAGCTGTGGTCTCGTCTCATCCTAGTTGTGATGCCCACTCTACAGCTTGTCTCATCCTAGTTGTGATGCCCACTTTACAGATGGGGAAACAGGCTCAGAGAAGTTAAGTGTCTCCACAAGTTCACCATGCAAGTGGCACGTTGCCGTAGGGCCTGGTCTGTGGGGGTGTAGAAGCCCCCTCCCCAGCCCCCTTTGGCACATCCTTTATGTGGACAGCTGGAAGTGTCTTTCGCATCCAGAGGCCTGACCTCATCTCTGCAGCTCCCTGGCTGTTCCTGTCTCATCACTGAGCCAGGAGCAGGCACCTTGAGGCTGGGTCCCCCTCCTCTGCCCCCACGGCCATACCTGATGATGTCAATGTGGCCGTTCTTGGCTGCCAGGTGCAGGGGGCTGGTGCCATTGGGGTCGGTGGTGTCACCGGGCCGGGGCTCCAGCAGGGCCGCACACATGTTGCTGCTCAGGAGCAGCTGGACCACCTTGAGGGAGGGGTCAGAGTCAGGGGTCCGGAAATGGGGTGGGGGTGCAGGTCAGTCACCCACTCCCACCCCAGGAGAGGAGGATGGAACAGGTGGAGTCCCGCTCGGCTCCCTGAGGAGACTTACCCCGACGCGACCGAACTCACAGGCCAGGTCTAGGGGCGTCTTCCCCGAGTTGTCCACCATGCATGGGTTGGATTGGTGCTGGAGCAGCATCTCGGACTGTGGGGACCACCGTGGGACCCAGTCAGGCCCACGGCATCCTCCGGGCTCAAGCCACCCCAGGTGCCCTGCCACCCCCGAGGTGGGCCTTACCACATCGTAGTGACCATGCTGGGCTGCCAGGTGCAGAGGGATGTGGCCCTCATCGGAGGGGATGTTTACTGCTGAGCCCGCTTTCAGCACCAGCTTCATGGGCTCCTTCCGGCCCTGCCAGGCTGCGTAGTGCAGTGGCCGCATGCCTGGGGGCAGGTGGGGGCTGTTGGGAGCTAGCACCTGACCCTGCACCCAACCCTGACCTCCAGGACACTGATCCCACGAGGACATGCCTCATGAGGACCCAGACTGAGGCCTCAATCAAGGAACTGTCCAGGTCTCCGTGGACAGCATCCCTGACATCAGCCCCCTGCCCCTGGCTCTGAGGTCACTGACAGGGCTTGCCTTTGTTGTCCTTGATGTCCACAGCAGCCTGGGCCTCCAGCAGCAGGGTGATCAATTCCGTGTTGCCATTCAGTGCCGCGTGGTGCAGGGCAGAGAAGCTGAGGTGGGCAACAGGCATATATGGGCAAGGACCCTGGCACCCTAGCCTTCCCAGGAGCCCCTGACCCCCATTCCAGACTGGCATCTCCTTGGCTGAAAACTCACCCATCTGGGTCCTGGAAGTTGACATTGATCTTCTTGGTGGAGCCCAGGAGCTCTGGGGGTGGGAAGGAGACACCGTGAGGGAGGCTCTGACTGCCCCTGCTGAGGCCTGCCGGGGTCCCATCCCCCTCTAGGCAGCCTAAGAGCCGCCAGAGGGCTCTGCTTAGCTCCCTGGCGGCTCAGAGCCAAAGCTATCTAGGTCCTTAGTCTAGAAAGATTCACTCATTCATTTAACTCTGTTCCCTGCACTCAGCCCCAGGTACCAGCTCTTGGACCTCGGTTTTCCACTAAACTAAGACGGGGGGAGGTTCACAGGGCCAAGGGCTCCAGGCCTAGCCCTGCCTGGGGACAGAAGCCAGTGCTATGCACCCACACGGGCACACACATGTGCACATGTCCCCCCTCCCTTGGGACGCTGGCTGAGCACCTGCTGATGTGGGAGGGAGAGAGCCACCCAATCTGTCTCTCAGAAGGACCCAGATGGGGCCGGGGGTGGCCCGGGAAGGCTGGAACACCCGGAAATGGGGGTATCTCTGAGAGAAGATCTGCATTTCCAGGGATTAGCCTCTCCCCACTCCCAGCCGCGGCCAGGCCAGTGTACACGAGCCCCATCCAGCAGAGCAGGCAGCGGAGGCCGCCAATGCCTCTGAGTGACCACACCAGAATGGCCACCTCATCTACAGGGGCACACTCAGGCCACAAGACCACCCTGCCTGAAGCCTAAGGGGCCTGAGCCCTCCCTTCAGCCTCAGTCTCCTCCCAGGGACTCCTGGGTCCTGGCCTCCACCAGTAGCCTGCCAGAGGAGGGGAGCCCACCGGTACCCTCCCCGTAGGCGCAGGTCCAGCCGGACTCCGGCCAAGCCCCTGCCTGTCTGGGCCATGGTTACATAACCCATTTGTGGGTCAGTTGCTCTGTGAGGGAGGGGCTGGCAGGACAGAAGCCCCTTTGTGCAGGCCCCGGACAGAGGTGGGGGTGGGGGGCCCGAGGGAGTCGAGTCACAGAGGGGCTGCTGCAGGCCCACTCAGTGACCCACAGCCGCTGGATGCAGGGTGTGCGCCCCAGTGGCCCATGAAGCCCCTAAAGTCAGACAGGGCTGAATTCGGGTCCTCACTCTGCTCCTCACAATCGGCCCCTTCCTAGCCCTATGGCCTTGGCCCTGAGCCCAAAGGAAGCTAACAGGGCCAGCCTTGCAGGCCTAAGGGCTTTTCCAGACATAAAGCATGAAGGGTCTGGCATGGAGTCGGCTCCGTAAGTGGCAATTACTAACATTAGCTCCATAGGAATCCCACCCCCACCCTCTCCGGCAGGGCAGGGGTTTCTCCTGCAAAGGTGAAGCCTCCGGGAAGAGCGGCGGCTCCACTCCCTGCCCTCCGCCTCTGCTCAGACACTTTGCTGGCGCTAATGACCACCTAAGTTGGCAGCAATGCCACTCTTCCTCTCCATGGTCCAGGCCAAAACCGTGGAGTCAGCCCTGGGCCCTTTCTTGAGAACCTGGTACCTTCTCCATCAGTAAATCTTTGAAGACACTCAAAGTACACTCAGAATCTTTGCCCCCGCCACTGTCACCACAACGGGCCAGGCCAGCATCTCGCGAAGGCTCACTGCCGTCCCCTCCCACTGGCATCCCCACTTCTACCCCACCCCTTTCAGTCTATCCTCCACACCCGCCGAGGTCAGGGGACCCTCTTAGAACGTGACTCTGATCTTGTTGCTGCTTCCTGAAGACCCTCCCACAGTCCTGTCTCACTGCGCTTGGAGGCCGAAGCTGGACGATGGCTCCTCGTAATGCAGCCCCTCCTGCTTTTGCTTTGACTCCCTCATCACCTCTGTCTCAGCCACACGAGCCTCCTTGATGGCACTCCACAGGGCCTTTGCATATGCTGTGTATATGGGTGTAGGCTGTTTCTTTCCCCATTAGCCCCATGACTCCCTTCCCCTTCAAGTTTTTACCCAAGTGTCACCTGCTCGGCAAAGCCTCCCTGGCCTCCCCATCCAAAACAGTAACCCCCTTCCCATGCCCTGTATGTTGTATTTTTCTTTTCAGCCCCATCACCACCACTAATCTTGGTTATTGTCCATCTCTATCCCTGGCCTACAGCTCCAAGAGGACACGGGTTTTTGTCTGTTTTGCCCACTGCCATATCCTCAGTGGCTAACACAGTGCCAGGCATAGATGAGGCGCTCGGAAAATTGGCAACTGAACTGATATCCCCATCTCACACCCTCTGCCTGCCTGCCAGGGCCACCTTCAGGCGTGTGACCGTGCAGTCACTCAGAAGGACCCCACGTCTAGTTGGATGCTCTGCTGTTGCCATCATGAAATTCTTAACTTTTGGACTAAGGCACCCTACATTTTCATTTTGCACTGGGCTCTGTGAATTATGCAGCCAGACCTGCCAGAATCCCTTGTCATTAAGCTGAAGGGAGCACAGACATCGCTGTCCCATAACAACCCCCACACACACACACCTGCCCAGGGCCTCACTTAGGAGGTCCTCCCCGTGGAACACTTGGCCCAACCTCAGTGTTTGCTGCCCCCACTCTTCTGAGTCCCACTGTAGCCAGTTTCCAGCTTCTCCTCCAAGACTTCCCAGGCTGGGGCCCTCTCCTCCCTCCCATAGCCAGGGCCTCCCAGGCAGCTGCTGAGCCAGGTGCTCAGAGTGGAACCCAGAGCCAGGCTCACCTGCTCACCTGGCCACGATTGCAGGCACTGAAATTTCAGAGGGGCTGGAGGTCAAGGCCCAGGAAGTGACACAGAAACCAAGGGGGAGGGGGAGTCTCCATCCAGAAGGGGACCACTCCCACATGAGGAGGGCATCTTGCTAAGGTCATTCACCCCTCTCCCTGCCCTGTCTCTTCAAAGAGGAAAACAGCTGGAACTGGATGGAGAAGAGCTTGAGGTCTTGGAGCATGCTCCAACTCCTGTAAGGGCCACTGGGCACCCGGGAAGGTCCCAGAACTGAAGCCTGCCTGGGGCTGAGGAGGCTGCGCCTCACACAGACAGGTGCTCTGAATGAAGCTGGAGCACAGCACAGCTGGAGGGCCAAGTGGGTGGGGGGAAGGGGGCAAGGGGGACCAAGCTAAGTCCCAGGAGCTCCCTTTCCATTTTCCACAAGGGCACTAAGTCCTACAGATTCCACATCAGCAAGAGTGCATAAACTTCGCCCCCAGCCCACCCCAAGACCTGGGCTCTCCCATCTCGTGTCAGCCAGCCCTCTAACTGCGCCCCTGGGACCATCCCTACCTTGGAGGCCAGCTCCAAACTCCAGGCTGCAGAGGCCCTGGAGGAACCAGCCCTGGCCCCTCTCCCACCCTACCCTACCCTACTGGCCCCTCTACCCCTCTGGCCAGATGCTCCTCCAATCACAGAAGCCACTCACAGGCCACCCCACAGAGTCACATCTGTCCTCTACAGGGATGTGGTCCTGGCCTCCTTGGGACCCATCTCAGAGCGGCTGAGCCCTGTGGCCTCCCGCAGGGCAGGCAGGACCAGTACAGTCTCCTCCCAGCTCCCTGCAGGCGGGAGCTCCAGGTCAGAGGCTGGAAGGGAACTATCAGTAGCCAAGTGAGAGCCCAGGAGCACTGGCCTGTGGGCTCCAGAGAATCCAGGGGAGGGGAGGTTGGGCCTGAAGGAAGGGCAGGCTGTCCCCCCACCCCTAGCAGAAGGCCAGCCCCCACCCCAGCATTTTCCCTCCAGTGCAGTCTCTTCTTCCCCTCAAGGACGACTGCTAGGTGCCGGTGTCTGTGCATGCAAAGGGAGGGTCCCTTTGAGGTGGGATGGGGAGGCTGGCAGAGCCTACGGCGGAAGGAAGGTGCCACACAGGGAGGAGACCATGGAAACAGAGTCCTGGGAGAACACCTCTGGAGTCGAGGGGCCCTAGGGAGCACTACTGGATGTCCCCTGCCCAGCAATGGCCCAAACTCCAGCTGTACTTGTACTTTGCTGAATCAAAATATATCTTACTCCAAAGCAGGCCAGTGTTGTCATGACAACCGAGCTAATTCATGGAGGGATTTCTCTGTCTGATTTATTACACCCGCCCCTCTGAGTCAGAGAGCCCGGCTAAGGGGGCCAGGGCAGGTGTCTCTCCTGCCCAGACCAGACTCAGAAGGGGCAAATGCAGAGATCCGGGTGGAGACCCAGGTCGAGGTAAGAGTCCCCACACCTTCCCCGGGTGGCCAGAATAGAAAGGAGGAGGAACCCCCAAATCTGATGCCCCCACTTCCCTGCCTGCCTGCCCTGGACTATCTAAGGGTTGGTCATAGCACTCACTGAGCACTTACTGAGTGCCTGGGCTTCAGGTGCGCTCTCTCACAGTTCTTACATCCCTGCTACGAGGCAGGGACCACAGATGTCCCCATCCTACAGGTGAGCAGACTGAGACCGGGAGAACCAGAGCTGTCTGTGCCCAAGGTCGCACGGCCACTAGGTGGAAGCCTTTACCTTGCCTTCCACCTCTCAATCCCTCGACCGGCTTTCTGGGCTCTGCGGAAGCTGCCTCTGCTTTTCTGAGCCCTGAAGCCCTGAAGCCAGCCTCAAGTGGCAGACCATCCCTGGGCCTCGGGTGTAGAAAGCAGGGCCAGCCTGTGTATGTGTGTCTACAAGGCACGGATGTGTGGCTCTCTAATTGCACAGAGCAGACAGGAGCTGGCCAGGCGGGGCTGCAGCAGAGGGTCTTCCCGGGGCTCAAGGACCTACCCCTCACCCGCACCAGAGGCAGTCTCAGTTCTCAGCATCCCCCCTGGAGAGAGAGGAGGGAGCCTCCTGGGCTTACATACAGTCCCTGGGGGTGGTGTGGGGAGGAGGAACCCAGACCCCACGTGCCACCCCGCAGAGCCCTGCCCGCGCCCGCACAGGTGCCCTGACACACTGACACAGCCATACGTGCGCAGCCGCACACGCAGCTGGTCCACACGCCCATCCATCCATCTCCTGTGGCCCCGGGGGAGGCTCCAGGCTGAGCTGGGATGAGTGCTGGGATCAAGGATCCAAGCTCCAACCCCTCCCTGGAGCCCCCAGAGCACATGCTCAGGATGGCCAGCGGGAGCCCCCCTCCCTCCCACAGCCCCCTTTCCCAGCAGGGAAACCAGAGAGGACTAGGGTCTGTTGCAGTGTCCCCACTTGCCCAGAGCTCAGCCTGCCCTGGGCTGGGCGACTTTGGACCTCTGCTCCCCCATTAGTAAATGGCCTCCAACCGGCCATGCCTGGGCAGCCACACCCCCAGCATGGTCCAGCCCCCCCTTTTCTGCAAAGCGTGTTATTAAACACGGGGCAGGGAGGGGGTCTGACGGACTGTCAGCCCTGTGGTTTCCCCTCACCGCAAGGGCCCCCTCTCTCTCTCCATGGTTGGGGGGGCATCCGCCTCGCCCTTTAAAGGCCCAGTAGAGACCTCCAGCTGTCAGCCCGCAGCCCGGGAAGGGAGGGGGACGGAGGGAGGGACGCGAATGCCTGCGCTCAGGGAGGTGGGTGCCGCCAGGTGCCCGCTGGGGGGCTAGGGGTGACGGCCCGGCGCTCGGCGCCGCCCCTCCTTCAGCGCTGGGAACAGGGGACGCGGACCAAGGGTCTGGGCGCTGCTGGCCCCGCCCCGCCCCCGGGGACCCGACAGCATCCCCCTCCCCGCCCTACGCCGGGAGGAGTGGGGGGCTCCGCGCTGGAGAGGGCCCCCCCGGCGCGCCGCGGCTCCCACCCGCGCCCCCCGCGCCCCCCGCACTCACTGGCCTTCCCGGGCCGCGGCCTCTGCAGCAGCCTCTGCGCGGTCCCCACGTCCTCCGCCTTCACCGCCTGCACCAGCTCCTGCTCCTTCCCCATGGCGCGGCCGGGGCCGCAGCGACGCGGCTGCGCTCCGTGCGCTCGGCGCGGTTCAGAGGCGGCGGCGGCGGCGGCCCCGCGGCACCGGCCGCATCCTCCGCCCTCCCCCGCCGCCTCCTACGCCGCCCGCGCCCCTCGCCGTCCTCGGGCTGGGGCTCCGGCTCCGGCTCCGGCTCCCGGCGTGGAGGGGGCGGGGAGCGCGTCACGGGCTGGGGGCGGCCCGGGAGCGGGGGCCGGCGGCGGCGGGCGCGGGGCGGGGGCGCGCCACCTGGCACCGCCTCCCGGACGCCTGGGTCCAGCTCCTGCGGCCGCTGACCTCCGTCCGCCCGCGCCGGCCGCGCGCCCGGCTCCTTGGCTCCGCCCCTACATCAGGCCCCGGCCTCCCGAGACGCCCCCTCCCCACGTGCGGGCCGCGCGGGTCAGGCCCGGCCTCTGCGGACACCCGGCGGCCCCGGGCGACCGCCAGGGGCTGGGGACAGCAGCTGCCGGGGGGCCGGACACTGAGCCCCGACACGGCGGCGGCGCGAGGCTGAGCCTGAGAGGCTTCCAGAGGCTGCGGGATCCAAGTGGGGAGGGACTCAGAGGCAGTGGGCGGGCGGGGACCGGGTACGGAGAGACCTGGGCGCCGGCGGCACGCGAGCCGGCCCGCCAGAGGCTGTCAGACGTTTCTGGCCCGTGGTTCCCGTGGGAGGTGTCGAGGGATTGTGGAGAGGAATCTCCCAATAATGAATTCGGTGTCAGGGAACTCGCACCCCCCCTCCCCTCGCAACTGCACCTTATTCCCCTGCAGCCTCTGTTCTCTCTCTACAAACAATGCAGACAACAGCCCCCTCAGCTTCAATCTGAACCCCAATCCCATTGCAGACCCCCAGCATCAACTGGGGTCCAACCCCCCACCTACTGCCAAAAGGGGCTCAACCCCTCATCCCCAGCACCAACTGGGGTATAACCCTCCAGATCTATCACCAGGGGGGCCTCAGTCCCGGCTTCCCCAGCACCAATCTGAGCCTGGACCCAAGCTGCTTACCCTCCAGCTTCCAGCTACAAACTCTGGCAGCCCCAGGCAGGATAGTCCCACTTGACAGACACTGACAACCCCCCTCTCCAGCTCCCGCCGCCACAGGTCTCACCCTTCTGACCTCCTAGGCCCCGGCCCTCACCTTGTCATGCCTGCAGCATTCTATAGAGACAGATCGGTTGGGGTCTGCGTCCTGGTTCAGGTTGGGTTTCCTCATTTTCAGGGAGGGGCAGATCATCGCCCCAACTGGGCAGGGCTATTAGGAGCATTTGGCAAGGTTTGCAATATGGTGGCCTGACACCGGTCTTCCTATGGTCCATGGCATCAAGTGGGTCCAGCCAGAGGGTGATGGAGGGGAAGCAGCAGGCGCCAGGATCCCCTGATCAGGGCAGCTAGACAGCTCCCCCCCCCGCCCCATGAGGTCTCCAGTGAAGTTTAGGGAGCAAGCCTAGGTCTCCTGGTATCTGCTGGGCTCCCAGAGCGGTCCTTAAATACAAGGGCCCTTCCCCTCACCCTTTATGGCGGCCAATTCCTGGGCACCTGCTGGGTCAGGCACAGTGCTGTTCACTTCAAAGAAGAACTTGGGCTTACTGTGCTCATTTTACAGACGAAGAAACTGAGGCTCAGAGAAGCCTAATGACTCACTGGATGTCCCAGAGTCTTGAGGTCACGCGTCTGAGCTTCGAATCCACATTGGCCTCCACACTTGTCCCAATTCTGCTGCTTTTTGTCTCTTTTTTTTTCTTTCTTTCTTTGTGAGGAAGATTGGCCCTGAGCTAACATCTGTTGCCAATCTTCCTCTTTTTGCTTGAGGAAGATTGTCACACCAAGCTAACATCTGTGCCAATTCATCTACATTATGTGGAATGCCACCACAGCGTGGCTTGATGAGTGGTACTAGGTCCACACCAGGGATCTGAACCTGCAAACCCTGGGTTCCCAAAGTGGAGCCTGTGAACTTAACCGCCCGGCCACCAGGTCAGCCCCCTAGTTCTGATTCTTACTGAGTTTGTTTTTCCAGTCACTTTGTCTTTCTGAGTCTCGGTTTGCCCTCTGTAAAATGGGGATAAGAATGATACCTCCCCTTAGGTTATTTGAGGATTAATTGTGATGCTATCCATGAAGCACTTCACAGTAGAACTTAGTAAGGGCTCAACAAATGGCCTCTGTGGGTCTTATGGTATTCTTGGGTCTCCCTATCTGGGCTGTCTGGGTAGCGACTGTATTTTATTCATCTTTGTATCTGCAGAGCCTAGCAGTGTGCCTAGCACACAGGAAGCGTGACAAAAAGTAAAAATAAAAAGATAGCTCTCACCCTTACCATTATTTTTATGTTTTGGCTGGCTAAGGCAAACCACTCTGGTCTGAGGCTAATTGCAGGATTTGGGGCAAGGGTACAAACAGAGGCCCACACGCCAAATGTCTAAATATTTAAACGTTATCAACCATGCTAATAACCTGCTAAATAAAATATGTTCTATCCTCCTACCTTGACAAATATACCTGAAAGGCCAAGTTCCAATTTAGAATTCTCGGATTCCTCTGGGTAATGAGCTGGTCCCTGCCTGCAGCTGCCCCTCCGTTCTCTGCCCAGCTCCAGCTCCGCCTGTACCCCACAAACAGGCACCCCTTAGTCACTCCTCAGACCTGGGGGTGGGCATCTTGCTGTGTGGTCCACCTTCAGGAGGACAGGTCTGGGAAGAGAGCTGTACAGATTCTGCTGAATTCACCCTGCTAACTGAGGCTAATGTCCAAGGAGGGGTCAGGAAGTCCTGGATCTGCTACTGATCAGCCCAGTGACCTTGGACAAACTCCCAATGCTCAGCTACCTCATCTGTAAAATGGGCCAGCAGCTCTGCCTGAGGCACAGGGCTGATGGGAGGGTCCACATGAAAACAGAGATGTGTCTGCCTTGGGTCCTCCCAGCCTGGGGGTGGGGCAGCACAGCAGGCCACTGGGGGATGAGGATGCAGAGGCGTGGGACTTGGGCAGCCCTCCAGCAAGTCAGGCCTCCGAGGACGATCCCTGGAGGAGGGGCCGCTGAGCCAGCAGAATTGCTGAGGCTCAGCTTGGAGTAGAGCTGGCGGTCGCTTCGCTGCAGCCCGGGCTGGCCCCCTTCCCAGCTGCGCGGCAGCCTCCACCGACAGCACAGCTCCTGCCCACCAGCTGTGCGCCTGCTCAGGCGCTCTTCCCTGGTGCCCCTCCCAACCCCCAGAGCCCTGGTGCCTGGCCCCTTATGTATGAAATGGGGACGACAAACGTACCCTCCCCATGGGCTGCTGGGAGCACGCAGCATATGTTAGCTGCTGTGGTTTCTATCATTCTCATAGGTGCCAACTCTGTAAGTGCCCAGCTGGTGCTTGGTACATAAGAAGGGATCAACAACCATCCACCCCGTTCCTCCTTCCTGCCCAGCAGAGATGCTGGAGCTGCTCAGGCTGGGTAGGGAGCCTGGTCCTGTCTGTCAGTTACCCTTAGGCATTGGACTTGTGCACCCCCAGGCTCCACCCAGAACCCCTACAGAAAAGGCCAACAGCTCAAGCCCTGTTCCCTGGGTCACAAGTGGGACCCCACAGACATCTGGCGGAGTCTTCCAGCCCTCCCTCGGCCCCACCCCTCTCTCCTGCTCTCAGGCTCTTTGGAGGGTTTATCCTGCTCTGGACATCCTTCAGTCTCTGGGGTTCACAGGGCTCTTCCCTCCCGGCCTTCCGAGCCCACGTATTCATCTGTCACTCCCAGAGCTGCGCTGAGCCTGGTGGAGCTGCACTGGGGAAGCTTAGAGAGGAAGATGAGCAGGACATATGAGGTGCGGGGCTGCCCGAGGAGTAGTCACCTCAGCCAGAAAGGGTGAGATCAGGGGAGAGCTGAGCCCAGCAGGATGAGCTCTGTCATGTTCTAGCTGTGTGCCTTTGGACATGTGACTCTACATCTCTGAGCCTCAGTTTTCTTGTCTCCAAAATGGGGGTACTTCCTCCTCGGCAGAGCCACTGTAAAGATAATGTAGGTAAAACGCTTAGCATGGTTTGGCGGTTCCTCAAAAAGTTAAACATAGAGTTACCATGTGACCCAGCGATTCCACTCCTAGTGTATAGAGAAATGGAGACCTGTACTAAAAATATACTTGTATAGGAATTTTTATAGCAGCTTTATTCATAATAGCTAAAAAGTGGAAATAACTCAAGTGTCCATCAACTAATGAATGGATAAACAAAATGTGGTCCAGCCACAAAATGGAATATTATTCAGCCATAAAAAGGAATGACGTACTGACATGTGTTACAACTTGGATGAACCTCGAAAACATTATGCTCAGTGAAAGAAGCAGGACACAAAAGACCATATATTGTATGATTCCATTTATATGAAATATCCAGAATAGGCAAATCCATGGAGACAGACAGCAGATTGATGATTTCTGGGGGATAGGGAGGTTGAGGGAGTGGGGTAGGCACTGCATAATGGGTACAGGGTTTCCTTTGGAGGTGATGAAAATGTTCTGGAATTAGATAGAGGTGGTGGTTGCTCAAGATTGTGAATGTGCTAAGTACCACTGAATCATTCACTTTAAAAAGGTTAATTTCGGGGGGCTGGCCTGGTTGCACAGTGGTTAAGTTGGCACGTTCTGCTTCCGCGGCCCGGGGTTCGTCGGTTCAGATCCCGGGTGCAGACCTATGCACCGCTTGTCAAGCCACGCTGTGGCAGGCATCCCACACATAAAGCAGAGGAAGATGGGCACGAATGTAAGCTCAGAGCCGATCTTTCTCAGCAAAAAGAGGAGGATTGGTGGCGAATGTTAGCTCAGGGCTAATCTTCCTCAAAAAAAAAATAAATAAAAAGGTTAATTTCATATTATGTGAATCGCACTTCAACAAATAAAACAAACACCTGCATAACACCTCACACAGAATAAGCCCTCAAAATGCTATGAAAGGTGTTGAAAACCAAGGGCTCAACAGGTAAAGAGGTAGAAAAGCCTCCTTGGAGCAGGCAAGGGTTCAGAGGAGAGAGTGTGGTGGCGAATTCTGAGACTGTACTCCACTCTGGCTGGACGGAGCACGTGGCCTGTGAAGCAGAGAGCGGGAGAAAGCCACAGGGTTGGCAGGGGCCAGGCCCAGGAGTCCGGGGGGTGACAGGGGACCCCTGAAGGCTTCTATCAGGGGTCACACAGGTTTTTAATAGACTACTATGCAATGTGAAGGACAGCCTGGAGAGGGGCTGGAATGGGTATGGAGAGGCAGGTCAGGATGCTGTCAAGGGACAGGGAGTGGCAGATGCATCCGGATCACGCGAGGCTGTAACACATGGTGGGCACTGGAACACAGAAGGGGAAGCCCTTTGGTCTATGATAAATTGTTTTGCCCACAGAAAGTGGAAGTGTCCGTGTGGCCTTCGAGGGACAACATCTAACAGGGAGCTGGATCTCAGCTGGAGACAGGTTGGAAACTCCTGGGGCAGGGATGGTATTGGAAGCCCTGAGAGTGGACGAGAGCCCCCAGGGACAATGTGGTGTGCAGAGACAAGAACTCTGGAGGGCACCAGCCTTTAGAAGGCAGAGAAAGAGACTGGGTGCCAATGCAAGAAGCAAGGTGACGGGAGCTTCTTAGGAGAGCTGCCGACCACTGCAAAGACGTCTCAAGATGCAGAAGGAAAAGTATCCGCTGGGTTTGGCAGTGTGAGATGGCCAGTGACCTGGTGACATTTTCATTGGAGAGCTGGGGTCAAAGACAGGACAGCGGGTAGAGGAGTGAGTGGGAAGCGAGGACATGGAGCCAGCAAGGCTGAGAGGACGGCTCTTTGGAGAGGGTGCCAGCTGCTAGGAGAGTTTTGGGTTGTTTTATGGTGTTTAAAGCCTCAGGAGAAGGAAGGAGGAGAGGTGGGAAAGGTACAGGAAGGAAGGTTTCTGGGACCTGGGGCCTGGAGGAATGGGCAGGGGACATGGCCTTGGTCAAGGGGCCAGAGAAAGGAAGGGTGGGGGAGGTGTGCAGCTATGATTGTAAGCGCGGTAGGAAGAAACTGTGGGACAGCCTGTCTCAAGGGCTCTCTTTTTTCTGTGACAGAGGGTGAGGCTGCGTGTGTGGAGTGTGGGAGGGCTGGAATGGAAAAGGAGGTATGAGCAACCCCAGTTTTTGAGTGGTTGCTAGGCTGAGTGGGGGGACCCGAGGGTCAGGCTGGCCGGGACTGGACAGGCCTGAAAGTGCCTGAACTAGGGTTGCCTGATCTAGCAAATAAAACTAAAGGAAGGCTAGTTACGTTTGAATTTCATGTAAGCAATGAATAACTTTTTTTAGTATAAGTATATCCCATGCAATATTTGGGATATACTTACACACACAAAAATTATTGTTGCTTATGTGAAATTTACCTGTGATTTAACCTGGTTAATTTATCTGTAATTTACCTGGGAATCCTAGCCAGGAGAGGGGAGTAGGGGATGGCGCCACGCCGCCTTGGGACCCAAGCCTGGAAATGGGTAGCCGTGTCAGAAGGGTGCGGTGCCCGAGTGGGAAAAAGACTGGGACTGCTGCTTTCGTTCACCCCAGTCCCCGCGCCGCGAAGCAGGGTGCAAGCCTCTCCTGCTTCTTGCCCGGCAGGAGGGGACCCCTGCCCCAGAACTTTGGTCTTGTCCCATTCACCTCCCCCACACCCCGCTCCCCCGCCCCGTATGTCCCATGGTGTCGCCCTAATGGCTCATCGATAATTCTACGCTCGGCCTCGGCCTCCATCGACTCGCTCCAGCTCCGCTCCCCAGTCCTGGACCGCGGCGGAGCGCAGAGCCGCATGTAAGGTACGGAGGCCGCGGGACGAGGGCCGGAAAGCGGCTGCCGGTGGTCGGGAGAGCGCGCCCAGGGGAAGCTGGCCCAGCGGGACGGAGCCAGGGCCGTCAGCGGAGCACCAGGGAGCTCGAGGGTCCAGCCAGAGAGCGCCCCCTCCCATCAGGTCCAGCCGCCGGCCTGCTACGCATGCGCATCCGCAGCACTCGGCTTTCCTCTCCCGCCGGTCCACCGCCCTGCGCACGCGCGGCCCGCCCCTGCGGCAGAGCGGCGCCCCGGGTGTGCCTGCCCCCTGCCGGCCGTAGGTGGGGTGGCGTCCCGGCCCGGTCCGTGGGGCGGGGAATGGCGCATGCGTCTTGGAGCTCGGAGCTGTCCCTCGCCTGTTGTCATGCGTGTCCCTGAACCTCTCTAAGCCTCAGTTTCCCCATCTGAAATGAGGGTGATAATACCTAACCCTCAGCATCTAGTGGACCTGTAATCCACTTAGGACCTAGAGGGTATTCCCAAAATACTGCACTCCTCTCTCCTCCAGATGCTCTGACCTCTGACCCATTGTTGATCATATCTCTGGCCCGGGCCTTCCAAGCAGCCGCACCATGAACACATCCCCAGGCACGGTGGGCAGTGACCCAGTCATCTTGGCCACAGCGGGCTATGACCACACGGTGCGGTTCTGGCAGGCCCACAGCGGGATCTGCACCCGCACTGTGCAGCACCAGGACTCTGTATCCTCCACTGGGAGGTGGGGAGGGTGGTGCTAGGTAGGACGCCTGGTGGGGATAACAGCCTGGGCAACGGCCTGAGGTGGGAAGGATGCAGCAGCTGAGCCCGATGCTGGAGGCCTTGAGGGCCCCGGCCCCAGGGCTCTGTTCATCATCCTTGACAGACCCAGCAGGTGAATGCGCTCGAGATCACGCCTGACCGCAGCATGATTGCTGCTGCAGGTACCTGCACCCTCGACCCCAACCCCTGATCTCTGGTGGTCCATCTAGGCACAGCCCAACTTCAGTTTGACCTGTGCCCCTAGGTTACCAGCACATTCGCATGTATGATCTCAACTCCAATAACCCCAACCCCATCATCAGCTATGACGGGGTCAACAAGAACATCGCGTCTGTGGGCTTCCATGAGGATGGCCGCTGGATGTACACGGGTGGGGAGGACTGTACTGCTCGGATCTGGGACCTCAGGTGTGGGGTGCTGGGCAGGGAGGGCCTCCCGCCTTGGTATGGTCATGAGGGCCAGGCCAGGAGACTGTCTTAGGTGGGTCCCCTCTAAGCAGAAGCTGAGATGAGGGTTTCTGTGTGGGTGATTTATTGAGGGCAGTGAGGAAAGCAGGATAGGGCAGGGATGAAGCCACACAAAGGCCAGTCCAGCCTCAGCCTGATTCCAAAGGGAGATTTGGAGAGTGAATTGCATGAAAGAGCGAGTCCCACCTGGAGGCAAGGGGCTGGCCTTTATGTCCCTTCTAAGTCAGTCATTGGCTGCAGGCTGCCCTTGGGGAGGGCCAAACCTCCCAAGTATTTCTTATGAGGTAGCTCCTTTCAGCAAAGGGATAAAGGCAAATGCCCAGGGAAAGGGCATCTGGGTGGGGCACCAACAGCATTCACTACAGACTGTGCATGTCCCCCACCCCGAAGGTCCCGGAACCTGCAGTGTCAGCGGATCTTCCAGGTGAATGCGCCCATTAACTGCGTGTGCCTGCACCCCAACCAGGTGAGGGGTATGCACGGGGCTGGACACCCTGGGGTTCTGGAGGACAGGGGTCCTACTCTACCTCACCCTCCCTGCACCCCAGGCAGAACTCATTGTGGGTGACCAGAGCGGAGCCATCCACATTTGGGACTTGAAGACTGACCACAACGAGCAGCTGATCCCTGAAGCCGAGGTCTCCATCACATCTGCCCACATCGACCCTGATGCCAGCTACATGGCCGCAGTCAATAGTACTGTGAGTCCTGGGATGGGCGCAGTGGGGGAGGCTGGCTCAGCAGCACCTAGCCCCTGAGCTCCCTTATTACCTGCAGGTGGGCTTATTCCCCCAATGTCTCTCAGGCCTTTCTCCTCCCCCTCCCAGTCCTGCTTCCCCATCCTGGGCTCCAGCTCCAACCCAGCCACCAAAGCCAGAAACCTGGGTGTTGCTTCTGATGCCACCTCCACTAGCTGCCATAGCCCATAGCAGGCCAGTCACTTCCATCTCCAGAATCTCTCAAGTCTGTCCACTTCCCACTCTCTTCCCTGTCACCTCCTGATCCAAGTTTCCTGTATCCCTCAATGGTGGCTGCAGCCTCTCTCTGACCTCCCTCCCTCCTTTCTGACCTCCCCCCTGCCCCAAATCCATTTTCCCTCTGCTGCCAGAGCATCCTTCAGCAGTACCAGCCTGATTACATTGTTCCCCTGCATATACCCATGATGCCTCTGGCTCCTTACCATGGCCTCAGGATGCTGCAGCTTGGCCTCTGATCTCCTGTCCAGCCTCATTTTCTCCCTTTAACGTCCATTAAATTTCAGCAAGTCACTTGTCCCACAATGTCTCCACACTGCCCTCCTCTGAGCCTTTGCCCTGCTGGTCCCTCCGTCTGGGGTGTCTCCTACTTCAGTCCTCACATTCCCATTGGCCAGCAGCATCCTCCAGGAAGGCCAAGCATTGCCTCCTGCTCTTGGCCTTCCAGGTATAGCCCTGGTTGGGGCTAGGTCTACCAGGTCCTGCAGGTAGGAGCAGATGTGTCTGCCACACATCCCCTGCCCCCAGACCCCTGGGCACAGCCACAGTGTTGGATGGCAGTCCCTGGATCTGGATCTAGTAGCCAGGGCATCCTTCCCTATGTGTCACACTGGTGGCTCCAGGCCTCCCATAACTTCCCTCTTACCCCACAGGGGAATTGCTATGTCTGGAATCTGACCGGGGGCATTGGCGATGAGGTGACACAGCTCATCCCCAAGACCAAGATCCCAGCGCACACCCGCTATGCCTTGCAGTGCCGCTTCAGCCCTGACTCCACGTGTGTGCCGGGGCTGGGGACTGGGAGCCCTTGGTGGCTGTAGGGTGGAGGGGACCTTCCTGGGGCTGGGGGCTTGATGGGTCGGGGCCTGTCTGGTGGACAGCAAGGGGGTGCAGGGTGGGAGTGGCTGCTGATGACACCCCACCCCCAGGCTCCTTGCCACCTGCTCTGCTGACCAGACGTGCAAGATTTGGAGGACATCCAACTTCTCTCTGATGACAGAGCTGAGCATCAAGAGCAGCAACCCCGGAGAGTCATCCCGAGGCTGGATGTGGGGCTGCGCCTTCTCGGGGGACTCCCAGTACATCGTCACTGGTGAGCCCTGCCCGCCCTGCCTCCCACCCTGCCAGCCTAGTCACGGCTGCTGCTCCTTGCTTCCTGGGAGCTGGCCTCCAGTGTGCCCAGCTGCGGGTTGTGCCCTGAGCTGCTGCCCACGCCCTCCCTCCTTGCAGCCTCCTCTGACAACCTGGCCCGGCTCTGGTGCGTGGAGACAGGAGAGATCAAGAGAGAGTACGGCGGCCACCAGAAAGCTGTCGTCTGCCTGGCCTTCAACGACAGCGTGCTGGGCTAGCCTATGCCTCCTCAGGATTGCAGGCAGCCTTCTGGGTGCACCGGCTGCATGTGCCTGTTCAGCTGCCCAGGTCAGAGTGAACCCCTATGGGCTAGCCTCTACCAGCCTAGGCTCCTGGACCTGACTGACCTTCCCTGGCCCTCTCAGCCAGCCTAGACCAGCCAGGCTCATCCACTCTGGGGCTCTCTTGGCGCCCAGTGGCTTGTCTTGGTGTGAAAGAGCTCAGGAGATCTCCCTGAGCCAGCCTGCCCTCCCCTCGGAAATGCTGGACCCACACGGCCTAGAGCCGCTGAGGGGGACCTGAGGCTGGCGCCCACGCCCAAGCCAGTGCTTCCCCCTGCCCCACCCTGCCCGTTTCATGTCCCGAGGCCACAGACAGCACCATCATGGCCAGGTGGAGGGGTTTATTAGCCCCGCCAGCAGCTGCCCTCTGTGGTGCTGGTGATGGGGCCCGCCAGCTGGCTGGCCTGTGGGGCTGGGCCAGGCTAGGGGCTCAGTCTGGGAGATAATAAAAGCAGACGGAGATACAGATGTTGCTTGGGAAGCAGATGTCAATGCACAGGTAGATCAGCCGCTGCCTCAGGGGCCCTGGGGGGAGGGGCCTTCGTGAACCCAAAGGGCTCCTCCTCCCCTGTCCCCAGACTGTCCTGCAGGAGCCCAGGCCTCTCCACACAGCCTGCCCCAACTCACCCTCTGCTCGACGGGCCCAGTAAATGGGGGTCTTTGCGCAGAGGTGCTGCACCGAAGCCCCAACTTGGGCAGGGTCCACCTCGTGGCTCCCAAGCACTGCCAGCAGCTCCTGGGCACGGTGGGTGTGCTGGCTGGGGCTGCGAGACTCTTGGGCCTGCAGAGAAGGCTCTGGTGGGCCACAGGACAGGGACACTTGCACTGTCCCTTGGTGGGCAGGGCCCATGGGTCTCTGGACATGCTGGCACGGGTGCCAGCCCCGCCTTGACTCTTGTCAGCAGCCTCAGCCAAGGCAAGATAGAGCTTCTGTTCCCCTGAAATTGGAGCCCCTGCCCGCCCCAGGCCCGGGCTGTACACAGGACCCTTTGTCTGGCCTCTGGCCTGGGAGCCTGGCCGTGTGGGGGCTGCTTACCTCTGAGGTGTTCACCAGCAGCTGCAGGGTCTCTCGGTCTCGTGCCTCCATCAGGTGGAGGAAGCAGGCCTGGTGCTCCGGGGGTCGGTAACAGACGTGGCCCTGGAGAGGCAGCCAGGTGAGGCAGGGCCGCCTGAGCCCCCTGGGCGGTGATCCCCCCCAGCCCACTCACACTCTGCCCGTCGAACAGCACTGCCCAGCTGCGATTGCTCTGAGCTGGAGTCACCCTGATGGTCGCCACGTTCTGGGCCACGTCCACCTGGGCAGTTTGGTTGGGCTGGGGCACACTGGGGCTCAGGAGAGTCAGACGGAGCATCTGCAGCAGTGGCTGAGAGTGGGCAGTGGAGCTCAGCTGGGCAGGCTGGGGCAGCCCCAACACTCTCCCACCCCTGCTTCAAGCCTTTTGACCCCTCCACCGCTCTGGCCCTCCCGCCCTCAGCTCCAGGCGCTGGCTCCACCCAAGCTGCAATATGTTGGCCTTTCCTCCCCCTTCCACTGTCCGTGCCTCTGCCTGCGTTCTGAGGAGGGGCTCACCTTGGGAGGGCTGGGAGCAAAGCCAAGAAGCCCCCCAGCCACAGCCCCTGCAGTGGCCAGTGCCAGCAGCAGCAGCAGCAGCAGGCCAGCAGCTCCCCAGCCCCCATGGCAGGGCTTGGTCTTCACCTGGGGGCATATTGCAGTCAGTGGAGCCTGGAGCAGAGACCAGAGAGCAGGCTGGCTCAGGGAAGGTAGGGGCTGAGGAGGCTGGGAGGTGGGTGCCACACTCCTGTCACCTGCCCAGGGCATGCCCTGGGTCTTTGTCCCAGGAGAGGACACTGGTTGATGGAAGGCACTCACCCCAACAGACCCAGGCCCGGGGCTCTCCGCACGGCAGCTTCCCTGCTCCATGCTGCAGCCCTGGTGACAATGCGCTGATTGTCAGCTGCCCCTTGGAGTCAGCCAGGGAAGTCTCAGGCTGGCTCTGATGAGCCAAACCACCGTCCTAGCCCCCTCCTCTCCTGACCCCACTGCTTCCTCGCCAGCCCAGCTACCTGATATCTGCGTCGGAGCCAGGACAGCCCCCTCCCTCCCACCTAGGGGGTGCTTGTCACCATGCCTGGCTCTCCTGACACCTGGCCTGTGCAGACTGGAGAGCATATGGGCCTGGGAGGTCATGAGAGCACGGTCGTTGTGGAAATCAAGTCCCCTGGCTGGTACGGAGGACAGCCCAGGCTGGGCCAGAACCATTTTAGAGTCTTGTCGGGAGCAGATTTACTTTTTCTTAAAGAGGACTGTTTGTTTCTAGTCTCTCAGGCCAGGGCACCTAAGAGACCATCACTAAAGAATTGGTATGGAACTCTGTGCCACCTCCCTTCCCTCCCCATGTGCCCCAGCTGTTCCCCATACCCAGCACAGCATGGGCTGACGAGCATTCCAGAGTGCAGGCCTGAGGCCAGATGGCTTCCAGAAGGCTCCACCGCCTTAAAGGCAGCCTATTCAAACCTCCCGCGGCCCCGGGGATGGCTAGGGCAGCCTCATGTCTGTTAGCCCCACCCTGCCCAGCATGGCTTTCTCTAACTGGACTGTGCTACCACCCTGGCTCCTAGCTTGTGTTCTCAGCCACTTGACACCATGGACTGTGACAGTCAGGGCTCCCCCTGTATTAGCAGCCCTCAGGACGGGTGTGGCCTCCACCAGCTGCACCCCATGGCCCTTTCTCCCTCTGGTTTTCCTTTGTGCCTTGTTTTTCCTGACTCTTCAGCATCACCTTCTAGTGGGCCTGAAATGGGGTGGAACTGCAGTGGTCTGTGTTCCAGCTCTGGAACTGGAATCCCAGAAAGGCCTTCTGCTTGGAGTGCTCCCACCCTACCCCCATGCTGCAGTTAGACAGCTGCAGCCTCTGTGAAAGGCCGCTGTCTAGGCGAGAGCAAGGAACGCCAGAGCCAGCGTGGGTTTGAGAGTTTAATATGCATTTGGGTTCACACAGTGCAACAGGGGCAGAGATGGGGCACACACAGGCTCCTGGGCCACTGCCCAGCAGAAGAGGGGAGTTGTCACTGGCTGCTGCACCGGCCACGTGCTCCTGGTGTGGGTGACAACGCCCTGACAGGCCTGCTCAATATCCAGACCCACCTTGAGCCGACCTCACAGAGCCAACGTCAGCACCACCAACCTCACAGGCGCCGGCTGCCCTTGTGCTGCCCCATGGCAGAGTCTAAACCCCAGACACCCCAGGCCTGGGAGGAGATGAAGGTTTGGGATAGCCTTTATTGCTCTGAGAACTCTTAGAGAATGAGTGAAGGAGCACTGGGATCCTGGGGTGAGGAGAGAAGCTACAGGCTGTGGGCAGATGCCACTGGGTGCAGGGCGAGGCACTGGGAAGGAGTCGGCCAAAAGGAACAGCTTCCCTGACCCCACCCTACAAGTGTGGCCAGAGTCTGCTTATCAGGCTTGTTCCCAAAGGTCAGCAACTGAGGGAACAGACTGAAAAGGCCAAGGTTCCCTGCCAAGAACCCTTGGCTAGCCAGCGGACCCTGCCAGTCCTCCTACTGGCCACCGACAAGGGACTCCCGGGCCAAGATAGGTGGCCTCATGCACCACTGACATCTAACCCCCACCCCAACCAAGGGGAACAAGAGGACAGAAAGAGATCGGATGCTTTGTAAAAGGACTTCCTGTTCTTGGGGACAGCTCTTTCCTCCCCGACCCAGAGGGCACCCTGGGTGACAGGCATTCCTTGGCCAGCACATGCCTTTAGCCATGCTGCTGGCTGCAGGGCACGGAGACTTCTTCAGTGGGATTTTCCCTATGAGACAGAGCACAGCTATTAATCAACACACTTAAGATTCAATCCACCACTTGACAAAGTTGTTCAAAAGTTAAAAAAAATTTTTTTGTACCAATGCTGCTCTGAGCTCCCTGCACAGCAGCCCAGAGTTCAGCGAAGGCATCCATGCACGGCCTTGGCTGCTCAGTCCAAGTCATCCGGGTTTAAATGCACATTTGAGAAAGCCAAGGTTTAGCTGGGCTGAGCTTACGGAACTGCGCAACCATGTGTGCGGAGCAGCAGCCCTGGGTATCTGAAACGGAACACTGAATTGTGACATCAGAGTGGTTTTTAAGGAAGTGTGGGGTGGTGGTGGTGAGGGCAGAACTCTGCACCCAAAGGACAGGGAGACAACACCTGGGAGCAGCCCCGTCCTCCACTCCCACCCTGCAGGTGAGGGGCTGGGATGCAGCAGCAGTCTCCCCTGCTGACCACTGATGGGGCCCTGGAGACGGTTTGTACAAGTTTCTCACAACAGTCAAAATAATCAGCCCCTCCTCCCCTTCGCCCTGCAAGGGAGCTTGATCCCTGAATGAAATTCTCAATAAAATACGTGACACCCCCAGACCTGCCTCAGTCCCAGCAGCAGGCCCTGAGGTTACCTGAATCCTGGACAGATGCTAAGCCAGCCCTTGCCAAAGGCACCCAAGGTCTAGGACCCCCACAATGCCCTCCAAGCTTAAAAGAGCATCTTGAAATAGAAGCATCTGTAAACAAAACTGCCCCCCAAACGTTCACGTACAAGGTTAACAACTAGTGCCTTTGCTTAACTCCAAGTCTACTCTTTGAAGCCGCTTAGTTGAGCAGATGCTTAAGCCCCACCTATTAATTTGGGTAAGTGATTTTCAATTTTTTTTATTCTGGAGATTAAAGACACTAAATCTTTAACCTTGAAGGGCGGGCAAAAAGTCGGCTATGCTGTCAACATAGAAGTCAGGGACCACTGTCTTCTTAGACATGCAGTCACTTTCCTGATTACTCTTCACATCCCCTAGAGTGGAGACTCCAGTGAGGGTCAGGATGGTCTTCAGGCCACACGTGACTCCCAGGAGGATGTCCGTGTCCAGGCGATCTCCCACCATGACGGTGCGCTCCGGGTTGATGCCGTACTCCTGGGACACGCAGTCGAAGATGAAGCGGCTGGGCTTCCCTATGATGTCTGCCTGGCGCTGGGAGGCCATCTCCACGGCTCGGACCAGACAGCCGGTACCTGCGGGGCGGAGAGGGAGGGGAGGAGAGCTCCCAGGGTCAGAGGACAGGAGGGGCCGGCCGGCCGGCCGCCCGCCCTCCAGCCTCCCGTCCCTGGGGCGCACGGACCCGCGATGAAGCGGCCGTTCTCGAGCGGGAGCCGGTTGTCCATGTTGGTGCCCACGAGCAGGCAGCCGGGCTGCTGCAGGTATCGCACGGCCTTGGTGAGCTTCATGTAGCTGAAGTGCGGGTCAAAGCCCACCACGACGGCGCGCACATCGGGCTCCAGCGGCGCGTCCAGCCAGGCGCGGGGGCCCTCGCCCTGCAGCGGCTCGGGCCCCACGCCCACGCAGGCGACGCCCACGGCCTCAAGCTCAGCCTTCAGGGCCTCGCCGCCCAGCACGTAGGCTTTGGGGGCCGGCGCGCCGGCCAGGCGCTGGCGCAGGTAGAGCGCAGTGCAGTAGGCCGTGCCGAAGACCTCGAGGCCGGCGCCGGACCCCGCCGGGCCGCCGAAGCCCAGGCGCCGCAGCTTCTCGGCGTAGGCCTGCCGGGTCTTGCTGCTGTTGTTGGTAATGAAACCGAGGCGCTTGCCGCGGGCCCGCAGGGCCTTCAGGGCCTCGGGCGCGCCGGGTACGGCCGTCTCGCCGCGCCACAGCACGCCGTCGCAGTCGAACAGCAGCGTGTCCACGTCGGCCAGCAGCGCCTGGGCCCGCTCGGCGCTCAGCCGCACGCAGCGGGCGTCGTCGCCGCCAGCCTCCGCTGCCGCCATGGCCGCCCGTGGCCGCCGTCGCCGCCACCGCCACCGGCCGCTCCTCGCAGCCGCCCGCCGCCGCGCCCGCCCCGCCCCCGGCGCGCTCATTGGCCCTGCGCTTCGTTCCCGCCGCCCATTGGACGCCGCCTGCGCCAATCCGCCCCCGCCTCCGCTGGCTGCGGGAGCTAAGGGCCAACCGTCGCGGCCCGGCGCGGAGAGGCGGGCGGCCATTGGCTGCCGGCCCGGGGCGCCCCGCTGATTGGCTGGCAGCGAGCCAACCGGCTTTCGGAGTGGAGCGTTCACTGCGGAAACTCTGCGGAAGAGCCGAGAGCCGGCGCAGGACGTAAGGCTGCTGTTCATTGGCGGTCGCGGGGCAGCTCGCCCATTGGAGGCGCGTGGTCAGCCTAGGTGACGGAGGCCCTCAATCGAGTGACCCCGGGCCGGGCCGGCTGCTGATTGGCTGGCTTCTCTCCGGTTGGGCGGGCGGGGTTCTCCGCAGGAGCGTGGCGCGGGGGCTGCTGTCTCCTTTGGGCTAGAGTCACGTCCGCACGTTTGCCTGGGCGGCGCCAGGCGGTGGCCTCCGCGCGGGACACGCTCCGCACACGATGTCGGCTCATGGGCCGATTACGGCCAGTCCTGACAGCCAGCCCGTGCCTCCTTCCCAACAAGCCTGGCGTTCTCGTTTCCAGTCCTTTGCAAAAACGCTTTCTCTGTGCCTTAGTGGTCATGTGAACAAGTAATTACAAGGCAGTGGGATTGGAGTCTTTAAGAGAAGGACACTGCCTAGAACACAGCACTCAGTAATTGGTCGCTACGTCATCATTATTATTGGATATTATTAACTTTTACTGAGGCGTAACATAAAGTGCATAAATCTTAAGTGTGCAAGGTGATGGAAATTTTACATACCTATACGCCTGTGTAAACACAACTGAGCAAGATGCAGAATATTTCCATCACTGCAGAAAGTTCCCTCCCGTTCCTATCCAGTCAATAGCAGATACCCCTCCCCCAATCATCTTTCGGACTTCTGTCACCATAGAGTGAGTCATAACCTCCTTTGCCTGTTCTAGACCATCTTATAATGAGATCTTACCGTGTACTCTTATGAGTCGTGCTTCTTTGCATCAACATGTCTGTGAAATCCATCCTTCTGGGTTTTTTTTTAATTGCTGCATGCGCCACGGTAACAATATACCCTCCTTTATCTGTTCTCCAAGTGATGGACATTTGGGTTGTTTCCAGTTTTGGACTATTGTAAATAATGCCCCTGTGAACGTTCTTATTCCTACACACTCATTTGTGGACATGGGCACCCATTTCTCTTGGGTATCATATACTTGGGAGTGGAATTGCTGGTTCATTGTTATTACTTTCAATAGGGTGGGGTGGCAGAATAACGGGCCCCAGTTTCCTGAGAACCTACCCTGTGCCAGGGGATCCAGAACCCCACCTCCTAGAGTGTCAAACCCCTGCTCCTCTCTTGGGCCCCAGGTCTCCATATAGTCTTCTGGACCTCCCCCCCAACCCCAAGACCACAAGGTAAAGCCAGTGACCTCAGTTCCCTTAGGGCCCTGTTTGTTTCCATACGGCCTGTTTCTGTTGGTCTCTGCTGGCCTGGGAACCCATGGAGGACAGGGGCTGTGGCCCACAAGGGCGGGGCATGCAAAGTGTTCCTGCCTGGTGCACCCACCACCCAGAGCTTCCTGCCTGTGTCACTCAGTTTTGGTGGTGGAGCTGAACCTGGGAAAAACTGGATTTGACAGATGATCACAAACCCTGCTTTAACCACCCGGAAACATCCAGTGTATGTGGTACACTGGCCAGAATGGGAAACGCTGTTGCTGTCTGGCCTGTGCCTGCTCGTAGAATACTTGCCCAGTGCTTTGATTTCCTGAGCACTCAGTAAGCATCTAGGCACTGAATGCTGCTTCTTACCTGCATTACCCTGTTGGAATCACAGGAGATCCCTGAGAGGCAGGGATTGTTAGTCTCCTCTTTTACAGAAGAGGAAACTGAGCCACAGAGAGTCACCAGCTGGACAACAAAGAGTTGGCATTAAATTCAGTTGACCCCAAAGCCGAGCTCTGCTGCATCCGTTTGGTTTAACATCCCCTGTAGGTTTTAGGGACTGAGGTGGCGTAGTGGGAAGAATGGAACAGTCAGTATTGAGAGAGGGGATGGTTGCGGACAAGGTCCTGGAGTTGTCTGGAAGGGATGATGCCCTTTATTGGGGAGGACTGACCTTGGGTGAGGTGCCCTGCGTCTGGATGGGAGAGGAGGACATCATGATCACGCACTCCAGACACACAGCAGGTACTCAGTATATACCCGCAAATGGATGGTCCCAGGGTCCTCCAAGCGAGGAAGCCCTACTGCAGGCAGAACACGGCATGAATTTAGGTGGTACAAGGACAGACACTATTTAACCTTAATAGCATTGCATGGATTTAAATTGTATTAGAAAATACAAGCAGCCATTGGATCTGTTTTCACAGATGTTATCATTTCCAATGAGCTAAGCCAAAAGGGGGGTCATTGAAAAAGGACTTGAGTGGCAAACTAATTTGGATGCAACCTAAATATTCTTCAACATGGGATTGGTTAAATAAAGTACATCCAAGGAATGGAGATTGAGCAGCCATCATAAAAGATGATGGAGTTCCCGTCAGGCTCTGGCCACAGAAAGTGAACACAGTTTTGACTGTAAAACACAGTGTGCAGTTGGAAGCCATGCTGAGGACAGGATGGGAAAGGCAGCCACCCGTGAGAAGGGGGTCTCTGGTGTCCCTCCTTGCCCCTGGCCACTCTGCCCCCTAGTGACCTCAGACCTGTCCTCTCCTCTACCCGCTAGTCTGCCTGGGCTCCAGCTGAGGCAGGTCATAGAGTGCACTGGGTTAGGATGACCTTTTCTGATCGCTAGGGAGTAACAGGGGAGGAGCCCTGGCCTTCCCCTGACAACTCTGTCCCACAGGCTCTGGTGCACACAGCAGAGCAGGCTCTCCGTGTCCCCTGAGCCAGCTCCTCCTCATGTCCACACACACCCAGGCTGTCCTCTGTCTTTGAAATCCTTCCCCACTCTATTCCTCTGGGGGACTTCCTCTGTCTCTGATGCTGGCCTCCCCATTACTCCTCAGCACATCCTCAAGTGAGGTGTCCTACTGGTCCTCCCTTCGCAGAAGTCCCCCAGATCTCTCATGCTCCATAAGCCGCCACCTGCTCCTCCTCCTATTTGTCCCTCTCAGAGATCATCTTTTCTAGATCTTCCTGTCTCTGCTGTGGCCCTGAGGTCCTTTTTCTGCACAACAGTCAGAGGGATCCTTCTGAAACACTGTCACTCCTTCTGCTTAAAACTCTGCAGTGGTGAGCAAGCCCCCTGCAGAAAGCAGCCCTTTCATTACCCCAGCCTGACCTCCGGTGGTATGATCTGTGCCTCACACATCCCAGCTCCTGCCGGGCCAAGGGTCCTCAGTCCATCCATATGATGCAGTGTTATTCAGTCATAAAAAGGAATGAAGCACTGACACATGCTACAACCCAGATGAATCTCAAAAACATTATGCTAAGCAAAAGAAGCCAGATGAAAAAGACCACATGCGTAATTCCACTTATACGAAATGTCCAGAAAAGGCAATCCCTTGAGACAGAAAGTGGTTGCCAGGGGTTGGGGCAGGGGAGAATGGGGAGTGACTGCTAATGGGTACAGGTTTCCTTTAGGAATGACGACAATGTTCTGGAATTAGATGATGGTGATGGTTACACATTGTGGATGTACTAAATGTCACTAAGGTAAACTTTTATGTGTATTTATCACAACTTAAAAAATACACAAAAGAATAAAAGGCTTAGTGAAGCTACTCGTGAGCCATCCCCAGCTTGAGTTCTTCTCCCGGGATCCGGGCAACCATCAAAGGAGATTCTGACACCCGAGGGGGTCGGAGGGCACCGAGCACCACACTACTGGTCCCAGCTGGGGCGATGTCCTGGTAGCGGCTCTCCTGAGCTCCGATTCTGGGGGGGCCGCAGCCACAGCAGTAACTCAGAGCTGGCCAGGTGACACTGCCAGGCCGCTCGCCTCTCTCCTCGGACTCTCAAGCCTTGATGCAGCCCAGAACCCAGCCCAGCCTCCTGGGGCCCGGCCCCAGTCAGCTGTTCCTCGAGCCTGGCCACGTCCCGGCAGCGCCAAGCCACGCCCCACGGCTCTCCTCTGGCTCCGCCCCGCCGCCTGTCAGCTCGCTTCCGCGTTCCCACGCCCCTCCCAGCAGCCCCGCCGCAACTCTTCCTTCAGCGAGCCTGGCCCCGCCTCTGCAGTTCAAGGCCACACCCCCAGGCCCCGCCCCTCCGCCTGTCCGTCAAACTCACCCTGGCCCCGCCCCGTCGTCTTCCTCCTATCGTTCTCTCTCGCTCTCCTCGGCGCGGCCCGTTGTTATGACGACACGGTCGTAAATCCGCCATCTTCCTGCGGCGCGTTGCGACATGGAGGGCGCGATGGCAGTGCAGGTGACGGCCGCGCATACGGCAGAAGCCCGGGCCGAAGCTGGGCGGGAAGCAGGCGAGGGCGGGGTCGCGGCGGCGGCGGCGGCGGCGGCGTCCTTGGCCCCCGGCGGCTTCCTCGGTCTCCCAGCGCCCTTTAGCGAGGAAGGTAACCGGGCCGAACGGGCAGGGCGCGGCCGGGGTGGGGGCGGCTCAACCCAGGCTGGCGGATGCCCCGATGGTCTGAGCTGCGGGAGGGACAGACCCTCCGCGACCTGGAATCCTTGCGGACCTCGTGGGATCGCGCGGGGCCTCAGAGCCCTCCACGAGGCCCCAGGTTTCCTCAGACCCTCGGGCCGCTCCTGCGGGGCGCCCCCTTATGGATACTCACAGATGCCAAGTCTCTGGAGCTGTCCGTGTAGACGTCCGCCGACGCCTCCATCGCCAGCCCTGCACTCTCAGGCCCGCGGCCCGGCCCCTGCTTCCCTGTCCGGGCACGGCCCTGCCCTCCTGTGGGCCCCCTCCCACTGCACCTGACGGGTCACTGGGGCCCGGGCCCGGGTGTGGCTGGAGGCTCCAGGAGGGCGGGGCCTCGGTCTCTCCGGGCTCTGGGCTCTGGGCTGGCCCTCGGGGAAGCAGCAGAGCCCAGGGGGCAAGAGCTGATGCACTGCAGCCAGCCTGCGGGCTCCGTCCCAGACCTGCTGCTTTCTAGCTACTAGACCTGAGCTGGTCACCACACACTCTCTGAGCCTTTATTTCCCCTTACAGAATGGACATGCTGCAGCTGATAATCATGTATCAAACACTCACCCTGCATCCGATTTTTCATTCTCAGACCAACTCCGGATGCTATTATTATTGTTATTCCCATTTTGTGGATGAGGAAAATCGAGGTTCAAAGATGTGAAAGTGACCAGGTCACCCAGGTAGTAAGTAGCAAGGACTGGATTGGATCCCAGAACTGTGTGACTCCTCACCCCACTCCCTTCACTTCTGGGTTCTGAGGCCGAGGTGAGAATGAGAATAGAGCATGTACATAAATTGCTGAGAACAGTGCTGGGACACGTGGAGGGCTCATTCACAGGGGCACTGATAGCTTTTGAACACAGAACTTGGGTCTCTGCCCTCTGCCCTTGTCCCATGAGGCTGTAGCCTGAACCAGACAGGAGGGAGTTGGCTAGTGATATTGGAGTGGTGGCCTGTGGCCCCAGAGGATTCGTATTCTTGGTACATTTTTTTCTTGTTCCTTATTCCAGCTTGGGGAGGGACAGTACCACCCGAGGCATAGCCAACCTGGGGAAGAGTCTCTTTGGAATTTCCTGTGCCCTGCTGGGCTTGCCCATGGCCTTGTCCCAGTGTTATATGGGACTGGGTGTGTCCCGTTCTGTGGTGGGGGTTCCTTCGACAGCAACACCCTTTTGCCGAGTCACACTCGGCGAGTGGAGTGGGAGGATTAAGAGCGTGGTGGGCACCTCAGTGCTTGACTTGTGACTGTGAGCCATGTGGAGGGGCCCACCCTCTGTCAGGTGGCCTTCATGGGCGAGTCATGGCTGTGTTTTGGCCCTTTGTTTGCTCATTAATTAAACAGACATTGTTCGGGCTCCTTCTATGCGCCAGGCCTCGGTTTGACTTTGATGTAGGACTGCGTGTGAGGTGATGGGAACTGGCAGTCTTTTCCAGAAGCGGAGGAACACCTCTCTTTCCCTCTGTGCAAACAGCAGGGCATCTGGAGTAGACCCTCAGCTTCACATTCTGGCCCCAGTGCTCACCAGGGTGGCCTTGAATCTCAAGTTGTTTTTCTAGAATGGGAATAGTCATCTCCATTTCCCCAGGGTGCTGACTGGATTTGGTGACATCTCAGTGCAGTGCCTGGCACACAGTAGGGACTCAGGGAGCGGGTAGTTTCTCCTGCAGGACCTGGGGCAGACACTGGCTGGTCAGGCCAGATGGTGCGGGACTCAAGTGCGATGGCTCTGGGGCGTGGAGTCCCTCTGTGAAGTTCCACCCTAGGCATCTTTACCAGAGCAGGGAGGTACTGCCTGTTTGGAAGTCAGAGTGAGAAAAGAGTGGTCACGGGTCAGGGCACCCACCTCTCCATGTTTGCTGGGGCTGGCCTCTCAGCTGGAGCCCTGTGGGCACCAGCCCACTGACCCCTGTTGTACTCTGCACACACACAGTGGATTGGCCCATTTTACAGATAAAGAAATGGACCCAAACATGGTCACTGCAGTGCCCAAGGGCACATGCGATCACCAGCATCTTAGATTCTGGGCCTCCATCATCCCCAGCCTGGCTCGGGCAAATCCCTCTACCCCCCACCAGCTACTCACTGGATCCCCATTATTTCTTTCTTTCTTTTTTTTTCTTTTTTAAAGATTTTATTTTTCCTTTTTCTCCCCAAAGCCCCCCGGTATATAGTTGTGTATTTTTAGTTGTGGGTCCTTCTAGTTGTGGCATGTGGGATGCTGCCCCAGCATGGCCCGACGAGCAACGCCATGTCTGTGCCCAGGATCCAAACCGGCGAAACCCTGGGCCGCTGAAGCGGAGCACGCGAACTTAACTACTTGGCCACAGGGCCGGCCCCTCCCTATCATTTCTGAAGTGGAGGTTTGGGCACAGCAGCCTCAGTGGATTCTTGCAGCCTAAGTATGTGGTCGGGGACACCCTCCGCTGGATGCTGCTCTCCCTGGGGTGGGGCGCCACTTCTGCAGACCTCCAGAGGATGGGAGCTGGCACCCTAGGCTTTGAGAGTGTTCTCGGCTGCTGTGGGAGGGCTGGGGAAGGTGCCTCTGGTTCTGATGCCACCCTTGGGTGGATTTGGCGGGGGGCTGGAGGCCCTCCCAAGCCTCGCTGACCACAGGCTCGTTGCAGATGAGGACGACGTGCACAGATGTGGCCGCTGCCAGGCGGAGTTCACTGCCTTGGAGGACTTCGTCCAGCACAAGCTCCAGAAGATCTGCCAGCGGGCCCCGCAGGAGGCCCTGCCCGCCACCCCTGCCGCCACTGCACTGCTGGGCCAGGAGGTGAGCCCCCGCCCGCTGCCACCACACACATACACACACACACACGCACACTTGTGCTCCCCTCCTCCCTGGGCTCATCTGACAGCAGGAGGAGGCAGCGGTGCACTGGGATGGACCTGTGCAGCTGGTTCCATGTGAGGCATCTGGTTGTGGGTGAGGGAGGGTCAGGGCCCTGCCAGCAAGAGCCTACAGGTGCTTGGGGTTTCCTGGATAGCTCAGGATGGCCTGCCCTTCTCAGCAGCCTCTGGCTGCAACCTGCACAGTTGGGACCCAGGGTCCCTCGTATCTTGGAGCCCAAGGGCCTGTCTTGGCTCAGGATATCATGGGGGCTTTTGTCCTTTTGGCTTATCTCTGGTTCTCTACACATAGTTCCTTGGGATCCCCCAAACGAAGCATAGCTCCATGAGTCCTGCCACCTCAGCATGAAAATGGCCAACTTGGTTGCTCCCCATGTGTGCTTGGGGCTGTCCACACATAGTCTTCTCAAGGACCATAGGGCAGTCTCGTCATACTCAGCGTATGGAAGTGGTAAGGGAGGCTCCAAGAGCCATCAGTTGCCTCAGGTCACCATTGGGAGTGGCCCAGAGGACAGTGGGCCCAAAGTTGTCTCACTCTGACCCTGTGTTCTTTATCTGCCCCTCCTGGACATGCCCTCTTCTCCAGGAAGGCCCCTGGTGCCACACCTCTAGCCCCTTTCCTCTGACCCCCTGCCTGGGGCTGGTGGGTAAAGGTACTCACCTTTAGCCCTGCACAGCCAGCCGAGCTTCAAGCTGGAGCTGCTGGCTCCTTCCTCCTGGAGTCCCCCCCGAGGGCACTCGCTGCTCTATGTTCAGCCTATAGCCTACAGTGGCCGGAGGCATTAGAGTGATGGGGCTGACCCCCTGGGCCTGATTTGGAGGAGCCAGGCTAGGAGTTGGGCTCAGAGCAGTGGTCCTGTTGGGAGAGACGAGAGTCCCATCCCTGCCATCCTACATGGACATAAACCCAAGCCTGCACTCTCCAAGCCAAGGGAGCTCTGGAGCCCCAAGGATGAGTCCCCTCTGTCCCCTTTCTCCTTCGGTAGGTGGTGCCAGCGGCAGGCCCAGAAGAGCCCATCACTGTGGCCCACATTGTGGTGGAGGCGGCCGCTCTAACAGCAGACATCAGCCACGCGCCCGACATCGTCAGTAAGCTGCTCGCCCCCGCTGTGGCTGTCCGTGCATGGTTCTCTTAGCCCACAGGTGTCACTGACCTAGTAGCCATCTGGTCAGGGCTGGAGGCTGGGGACCTCTGCTGCCCATGCCCCTCTGCTCTCCCAAGAGCAAGGCCTGGCTGAGGCCTGGTGCACACCTCCCCCAGGGCCAGGCCTGCAGGAGGAGTGGGCACTGGACCCCAGGCCCTGCCCTGTCTGGAAAGGGGAAGCATGCAGCCTGGGCAGACCTGGGGCACTCCTGGGCCTCAGGGAGTCCTCACTTAGTGTATGATCACGAGCTGGCTGCTCTCTCCTGCTGCTTCTCAGGACTATCTCTGCTCTGGTCCTTCTAGAATCTTCCCCACTTTTCTCCCCTCCCCCCCACTCCCACCCCATTCTTGCTTCCTGCCTCATAGTCAGCTCTGGAGAGTTGGGGTGAGGTATGCATGAGGTGCACCTGCTCCTCCAGCTCGGCCCTGACCTGATGCCTGAAGTTGGCCTTTACCTCCCCAGTGCTCACTCCTGCTTGGGGGTGGCGATTCCTGCCCTGATTCTCACACAGCTTTTATGAGCATACAATGCCAAGCCAGCCTCTTTAATGTCTTTTTTTAAGTTCAAATGCCTTGCCAACGTGCAGTCAGGGAGGGGGTGTTGAGAAGTCAGGACTGAGTCATATGCTCATTAATTGGGGACAGATGAGTGTGCAGGGGGGACATTGAAGGGAAGCCCAGGGCTGGGACAGGTGGAGGGAGCTGGGGCTGGCTGTGCGCACGTCCTCCCTAGGGGAGCACAGCCTGATGCCGTGGGAAGTCGGGAAGGGAATGGTCGTTATCTGGGGGGCCTGCTGGGCAGGGGCCTTGGCAGGTGGGTGAGTGGGTGGCTGGACAGGAAGCAGGTTTGGGCAACAGGTAGAACTTGGCCTTGGGAAGTCCCTGGAACCAGGTGGAGCAGGAAGAGGGGGTGGAGGAGACCTGAGCGAATCTGTTCCACCAAAGTCCCACCTCAGGGAGGTGGCAGGACACCTGTCCTTGTCTCCATGCTGTCTTTCCCCCTGACATTCCTGCGGACAAGGGTGTTCACCTGTTGCCACTCAGGAATAGGAATGTTGTCCTCTGGGAGGCGGGGCCATAGTCTGGCCCAGGTGTGGTGTTTGGTTTCTGGGGTGGGAGATGCATATAGGAAAACAAGTTCCCTGGGATTGGGCGGCATCTACAGGCCCCTGCCCACTGCCACAACCTCCATCTGGCCCAGCCTGTTGCTTGGCAACTCCTCGTGCTCCTGGGGCTCCTCTCTGGACACCCTGGGGAGTTTCCCCCTTTGCAGGCATCCTGGGTGCCCCTCATGTCCCCTTGGTGTCAGCTGCTCAGTGGTCCAGAGCCCAGAGTCGGCCAGAGTCCTAAATTGCCAGCTGCCAGCGTCCCAGGCCTGGGGGCGCTCAGTCCTTGCTGGGTCAGGGGGCATGGTCAGTGGGGGCTGCAGGGGACTGCATGGGACTTGATACCACTTCCGCCCTCCTGCCTCTTCCCTGGAAACCAAGTAGCATTTCATCTCTGGACTCAGGGCAGCCGTGTTCCCCCTTCTCTGACACGCTGGTCTGCTGTGCCATGCTCAAACTCAAGTCCTAGCCCGGCAGAAGTCCCTGTCCTTTTGGCAGTTTGCTTCTGAGGCCGAGGAAAGATAAAGTGTCAGGCATGTCAGCCAGGGCACCAGCGAGAAGCCCTGAATGGTTTATGAGTCACGGAACTTCCATTCTCTTTCTAGAGAATAGCTTGTCAAAACAGACGCCAGCCTGATTGAGATGGTTTCTAAGAAGCTTCACAACCCTTTCCCACATGTCATTTTTATGGGCAGAAATTGCGAAGTGTGTTTACAGCTCAGCTTTGCACATTGTCACGTTTCTTCAACACCCATGGGAGGTGCAAAAGCTTAGCTCCTTCCTCAGGCCGTCCCAGGTGTCTTGAGAGCGCTCAGTTTCCCAGGCCGGGTCCCTAGCCTGCTGGCCTGGAAACAGACGGCAGTGGGCAGCCCTGGAGTCATTTCCTCCTTCTGTTAGTGGGAGCTGGGCCAGCAAGCAGGGAAGATGGCAGTGAGCTGAGCCGGCCATTCTCTCTGCACCTGGCACTCTGTCGCCCTTGGAGGTGGCAGGATGCCCATGCACATCTAGTCCTGCGTTCCTCTTGGCTTAGGGGAGGGGGCATCTGTGCTCATGGTGGGTCTCCCTGATGGACACATCCTGGGGGCCTGGAGCTCCTCCAGGCAGCTCCACAGAGTCGGAGGGGTGTGCCTCCCACCCTGTCAGGCTGAGCAGGTGCTGTGTGCTGGGGCTAGGGGGTGGTCGAGACAGCTCCACCGCCCCCAGCAGTGGCCCCCAGGCTGGGATCCGGGGAGGCATCAGGGCCTGTGGCATCCTAAGGCTCAGGCTGACCCCCCTCTCCTCAGGCAGTGGACACATCAAAGAGGTCATCGTGGCCGCTGAGGCGGAGCCGGGGGACAGTGAGATGGCAGAGGCCCCAGGCAGCCCCAGCCATCAGGGGCCTGGGCTCACTGGGGAAGGCGAGCAGGCCCAGGTCAAGCTGCTGGTGAACAAGGACGGCCGCTATGTGTGCATGCTCTGCCACAAGACCTTCAAGACGGTGAGCCTCTGGGGCCTCGGGCTGGCCAGGCTGCATGGCCTGTCGTGCTTGGGGCAGTCTGGCTGGTGCTGCCAGGCCTCCTGCCCATTCCTGCCTGGGGCGGAGCCTGAGCCTCGCTGCCCCTCCCCCACAGGGCAGCATCCTCAAGGCCCACATGGTCACCCACAGCAGCCGCAAGGACCACGAGTGCAAGCTGTGTGGGGCCTCCTTCCGGACTAAGGGCTCACTCATCCGGCACCACCGGCGGCACACAGGTGAGCCAGCCTAGGGCCAGGAGCCGCACAGCACATGGCTGCTGCCCCTGGGGGTGCCCTGGCCTTCAGCTTTGTGACACCTATCACACCCTGCAGGGTGTGGCTGATGTGGCTGTGTCTCTGGGCCTGCCTTTCTGGGCACCAGACCATCGTCCCTGCCTGAGGCTGACTGTTCTCTCCACAGATGAGCGCCCCTATAAGTGTGCCAAGTGTGGGAAGAGCTTCCGGGAGTCGGGTGCACTGACCCGACACCTCAAGTCTCTCACCCCGTGCACAGAAAAAATCCGCTTCAGCATGAGCAAGGACATGGTTATTGGCAAAGAGGAGACACCTGCAGGTCAGCGTGGCGGGGGAGCTCCCTGCCCTGCCCCTGGCTGCTGGCCCGGGCACTGCCCTGGTCAAGGAGGTTTCTTCAAGGACTCTCTTGGTTATGCCTTAAAGGGTCTGGTGCCTCCACTGTGGGGACCATTACATCATCATCAGTGACAGGTGAGCCCATGGAGACGTCGCCTGTGATTCACCTGGTGACAGATGCCAAGGGCACAGTCATCCATGAAGTCCATGTCCAGATGCAAGAGCTTCCCCTGGGCATGAAAGCCCTGGCCCCAGAGGTGGGTGCAGCTGGGGGGTAGCTCTGTCCTGGAGGTGGGGGCAGCTGTGGGGGATGCCCTGGCCCCGGAGGTGGGGGCAGCCTCTGTCCGCTCACACCAGGCTCTCTTCTGGGCACTGGCTCCAGTGGGAACAGGGCTGACCTGGACCTGCCTTCCTAGTGCTCAATCTGATTGCATGGGACATGGGAGACCAGTGGTATGCTAGAGGGCAGAGAGGGGCAAGGTGGGGCAGAAGAGGGCAGGTGGAGAGGCTCTGGGGCCCCCAGGATCATTCCTGAGTGAAGATACTGGGTGTGCACAGTGGCCCCAGGCCCTTTGGGTCTGCCTTGTGTGGTGGGTACAGGTGGGTGCCATGTCCCACGCCACCTGGCCAGCCTCTCTCCCTCTGCCTCCCCCACAGCCCCCGGGCCCTGAGGAGCTTCCTTGTTCCAGCGAGGGCAGCCGTGAGAACCTGCTACACCAGGCCATGCAGAACTCTGGCATCGTCCTTGAGCGGGTTGCTGGGGAGGAGGGGGCCCTGGAGCCAGCCCCTCCTGCTGCATCCAGTCCCCAGCCCCTGGGAGGCGGTCCCTCAGAACTGCCACTGCTGGAGGTGGAGCAGGTGGACACAGTAGGTGCCTGCGCTGCCAGCATGCTCCATCTGGGGGGCTAGACCTTGGGTACAAGGTCACCATGCTGGCCTGGCCGCCAGCCTCCTTGCTGTGCTCCCTTCAGTGGAAAATTGTGTCACTTTCTGCAGTGACTTTGTTCCCTGATCTGTTTACTGCCCTCCCTGGGCCCATAATGGAGCCTACCAGGGTGGGGTGCTGCAGGGCTGTCCTCGTTGGTGCTGCTGAGGCCCAGCCTGCAGTGGGTGCTAGAGGCATGCTGTGGTCCCCCAGCAGGTGGCCAGTGAGGCCTCAGCTGTGCCCAGGACCCACCCGTGCCCTCAGTGCAGTGAGACCTTCCCAACGGCGGCCACCCTGGAGGCCCATAAAAGGGGCCACGCAGGTAGGTGGCGGGGGGGGGGCACCAGGCCATGCATAGCCTGTGGGTGACCAGGATGGACCCTCAAGCATGCAGTGGGCAGTCAGGATGGCCTGTCCTGGCAGCTGTGGTGGGGCCCCTGGGTGGTGGACCTGCCTGACATGGTGTGCGGCCCCAGGGCCAAGGCCGTTCACGTGCGTGCAGTGTGGCAAGGCCTTCCCCAAGGCCTACCTGCTCAAGAAGCATCAGGAGGTGCACGTGCACGAGCGCCGCTTCCGCTGCGGGGACTGCGGGAAGCTCTACAAGACCATTGCCCACGTCCGTGGCCACCGACGTGTCCACTCAGATGAGCGGCCCTATCCCTGTCCCGAGTGTGGCAAGCGCTACAAGACCAAGGTGGGCCCTGGACCCTGACACCTGCCCCCTCATCCGTGGGCTCCCCATTCCCTGGGCCAGATCTGTCCCTTGTTCCCTGCCCCCAGCCCTTCCTCGTCACCCCTGCCGCCAGCTTGCTCAGTCTTGGTCCTGTCTCTCACCCTGGGCCCATGGATGCCCTCCCTTGGCCCCAGAGGGAGGCGGGGAAAGCCGTGGCTGAGGCCAGGTTGACTCTGACACTGGGTCTCCACAGAATGCCCAGCAGGTGCACTTCCGGACACACCTGGAGGAGAAGCCACATGTGTGCCCGTTTTGCAGCCGAGGCTTCCGGGAGAAGGGCTCGCTGGTGCGTCATGTGCGGCACCACACGGGCGAGAAGCCCTTCAAGTGCTACAAGTGTGGCCGTGGCTTTGCCGAGCACGGCACGCTCAACCGGCACCTGCGCACTAAAGGTTGGGCTGGCAGGCGGCGGGAGGATGCGAGGGGCACAGTTGGGCACCCCTGACTGAGCTCCCCACTGCAGGGGGCTGCCTGCTGGAGGTGGAGGAGTTGCTGGTGTCCCAGGAGAGCCCTGCAGCAGCTGCCACTGTCCTCACTGAGGACCCGCATACTGTGTTGGTTGAGTTCTCGTCAGTGGTGGCTGACACCCAGGAGTACATCATTGAGGTGGATGTGGGGCCGCTGGGGCTGGGGTGGGGCCCAGGAGTGGGCAAAGCTGACCTCTGACCCTCCATCCAGGCCACCGCGGACGATGCGGAGACCAGTGAAGCCACAGAGATCATCGAGGGCACCCAGACGGAGGTGAGAAGCTTAGGGAGGGCCGGTGAGGGGAGACCAGGCACCCTTACCCAGACTCGTGGGCTGAACCGTGAGCCACCCACAGGTGGACAGCCACATCATGAAGGTGGTGCAGCAGATCGTGCACCAGGCCAGCGCTGGGCACCAGATCATCGTGCAGAATGTGACCATGGACCAGGAGGCGGGGCTGGGCCCGGAGGCAGCTGCTGCCGACACCATCACCATTGCCACCCCTGAGAGCCTAACAGAGCAGGTGGCCATGACACTGGCCTCGGCCATCAGCGAGGGCACTGTGCTCACAGCCCGGGCAGGCACAAATGGCGCAGAGCAGGCCACTGTGACCATGGTTTCGTCAGAGGACATTGAGATTCTGGAGCACGCTGGCGAGCTGGTCATCGCCTCGCCAGAGGGCCAGCTGGAGGTGCAGACGGTCATCGTCTAGCCTGGATGCCTGCAGAGTCCCGGTGGGCTGGTCTGGCGCAGGGGGCAAGGACCCTGAGCACCCTGCCAGTGCCTGCCTGGCCTGCGCAGAGAAGATGGGGCACAGAATTCAGGTGCTCAGAGGAGATATGGGAGTGTAAATTTACAGAGTTTTTTGTTGCTTTACAATAAAACATGAAAACCCGCCGCTTGTGATGTTGCGGCAGTGGCAGCCTGGAGGGCTGGCACCACTACCCTGGCAGGTCCCTCCACAGCAGCACCTGCCTGCCCAGGCCACCCTCTAGACTCTTGTGCCTGGCTACCCCGCCCAGGGCTCCTGGTGGGGCTGGCGGCACATTGGCGGCGCGTGGGTGTCCCTGGCATGTGGACAGACAGCTTCCTGCTGTTGCCCTGCCCACCTGGAGCTGTGGCCCCAACTTCCCGAGGCCTCCTGAGGTGGATGGAAGTGGGTGCTGCCTCACCGCCTCCAACCCTGGGGCTGTCCTGGGGCAGGGGACCAAGATCAGGAGACCCAGCAGCCTCAGCTTTTTACCCTGAGGTGACAATGTGTAGGAGAAGCAGCAGGAGACATGGGGCTGGGAATGGGGCTGGTGTTTCCTGATTGTGCTGCCTTAATTTTCCCAAGGGGATGCAGCTCAAGGAGGGAGATTCTGAGTAACGTAGTTTCTGGGGGGGTGGGGACAACAACAAGGCCTGAGCCATGGGCATGGCTGATCCTCTCCCCTAGTCCTGATGCAGGTCTTGGGTGGCTGTCAGGGGCCCCAAAGGCCCGGTTCTGACAGGCTTGGGGGCGCCAGAGCAGGCTCAGGGCGGATCCCCTGCCGCCTTGCCCTCGGGGGTCTATGGTGAGAATGGGAGCCAGGAATTCCGGCTTCCAACTTCAATGAGGGGGCGGGACCCAGCGCAGTCCGGCCCCTCCCTGGGCCAGGACCTCAAATACCCGTCCTGCTTGGGCACCAGAGCTGCTGCTTGACCAAGCCGGCGTCTGTCCGATGCCACGCACACACCCCCAGCTTGGACCTCAGACCTCCACTCCGACCCAGATATTGAGCCTCTGACTCTGCCCCGTCCACGTCCCAGGTGAGTCTAGCGGCGTGGTAAGCGGGTGGCTGCATGAGAGTGGGGGTCTCTCTATTTGGGCCTCAGTTTCCCCACGGTGTAAGAGACCGACCGTGGGCCTTGAGCCGAGCGCACCACCCTGGGGAGACCTGGAGAGGGCAGGGGGAGGATGCGCCTTCGCGCCGGCCAGCTTTGGCCCGGCCCTGCGTCCCCCGCGCCCCCCGGCGCCCCCGCGGCTGGGGCGGAGAGAGGTGGGTCCCTGTGTCTGACTCTAGGTCCCCCCTCACGCGGGCCGTGTCTGTCCCTCCCAGAAAGCCCACTCGGCATCATGGGCGGGCCCTGGGCCCTACTGGCTGCTCTCTGGGCGCTGGGGGACATCGGGGCCGCGGGGCTGCGCATTGGAGCCTTCAACATCCAGAGCTTCGGGGACAGCAAAGTGTCAGACCCGGCCTGCGGCGGCGTCATCGCGCAAGTGAGGCCGGGGACCGGGGGCGGGGCCGCCGCTGGGCTCTGCGGGAGAATCTGCCGCGCTTGACCCCGCACCTGCCGGCCCCTCCCCCAGATCCTGGCCGGCTATGACGTCGCGCTGGTGCAGGAGGTGCGAGACCCGGACCTGAGCGCCGTGTCTGCACTCATGGAGCAGATCAACAGGTGCGGTGGGCAGGGCCCAGCGGCGGGAGCCCGGGCCGGGATCCCAGGCCAGGCATCGGCGCGGCGCCTTGACCCGGGCCTGGCCCGTATCTCCGCAGCGTGTCCAGGCACGAGTACAGCTTCGTGAGCAGCGAGCCCCTGGGTCGGGACCAGTACAAGGAAATGTATCTATTCGTCTACAGGTGAGGGGCGGGGCCGCGGGGCCGGGGCGCGCTGGCAAGAGGTGGCTAGCTCAGCGAGCCCACTGCCCTCTCCCCCAGGAAGGACGCGGTGTCGGTCGTGGACACATACCAGTACCCGGACCCGGAGGACGCCTTCAGCCGTGAACCTTTCGTGGTCAAGTTCTCAGCCCCCAGCTCCGGTGAGGCCCCGCCCCTAAGGCCCCGCCCCCAAAGCTCCCCGCCTCCCCTCCCCACCCCCGCCACTGACACCCACGCGCTACCCCAGCAGCCAAGGAGTTGGTGCTGGTCCCGCTGCACGCGGCGCCGCACCACGCCGTGGTGGAGATCGATGCTCTCTATGACGTGTACCTGGACGTGATCGACAAGTGGGGCACCGACGTAAGCCCCCGCGTCCACACGGCCCCGTCCCTCTGGCCCCCACTGCCGAGGGTCCCCGAAGGCGCGCCCTGGGGAGGTGGGGGTCGGTGCGGCCCGTCGGCGGGCTCAGACCCGGCTCCGCGGCCTCCCGCAGGGCATCTTGTTCCTCGGCGACTTCAACGCCGACTGCAGCTACGTGCGGGAGGAGGACTGGGCGGCCATCCGCCTGCGCAGCAGCGAGGTCTTCGAGTGGCTCATCCCGGACAGCGCCGACACCACGGTGGGCAACTCGGACTGCGCCTATGACCGCATCGTAGTCTGCGGCGCCCGCCTGCGCAGGAGCCTGAAGCCCCAGTCGGCAGCTGTGCACGACTTCCAGGAGGAATTCAGCCTGGACCAGACTCAGGCGAGTGCTGGGCCTGGCAGGGGCGGGGGACGGGGGCAGCGACCGTCCTGGGGTCCCCAGGCCACCGGCACAGGCAGGCAGGAAGCGCCGTCTCCCCGCTGCCCAAGGCTAGCTCAACCTCAGCGCACCTGGCACTCCCCTCCCTGCATAGCATTTCTAGAAAAGGCCCTTAGAGGTTCAGTTCTGGCTGCATGGACCAAGTCTGGGATGGTGATAGGATGCCCTTTGCCTCTCCGGAAGCCAGGTCCCCATCGAGACGCCCACCCCACCTGAAGCAGGTAGCAGCAGGGGGGACAGCACAGGCCTCACTTGCAGGCTCCCCGCAGATGCAGCAGTTTGTAGATACCCAGTGGGCTCCATCCTGGGTGGGGGCAGTTCTCTGAGGTGGAGCCTGAAGGAGGACAGGCTGCTCAACAAGGCCTCTGAGGCTTGGCCCCTCTCCCTCCAGGCCCTTGCCATCAGTGACCATTTTCCTGTGGAGGTGACCCTGAAGTCCCACTGACAGCCCTGAGGCCTGCCAAGGGCACGCTGCCTGCAGACTCTGGCCACAAGGAACAGCCCCGCAGGGCTCCTTCAGGGTGGATGGCCAATCCCCAGTGAGGCCGCAGGAAGGTCAGCTGGGCCTGGACAAGTGGCCATAGACACCTTATGGGACGATTTGGAGCCTGCTTCCCCATCTGTAAAATGGGCTACCACCACCCACCTCATAAGGGTGTGAGGGGCACCCGTGGAGCACTGGGCACGCGGCTGTGCTCAATAAACACAAGCAATTGCTCAGTTGGTGCCACACACAGATCGGCTCCGAAGTCTCCGTATCCTTTCTTAGGACTCAGCCCTCTAGGGCACAAACCTCAGTCCTGCAGCCCAGTGGGTCCCTGATCCCAGCCCCTGTAGGGGACAGGGATGACTTGGTGTGCTCATGTCACATCCTGCTGGGAAGTGACCACCTCCACACTAGGCTGGTTCCAGAAGGCAGCTCCTGTGCTCACTAGCAGAAGCTCCTTGCTCTTGCTTTGCGCAAACTGTAAAGGCTTCCAAGAACTTGTACTAAGTGCAGCTGGGGATTAAGCGCTTACACGCAGGTAAAGTGCCAACTGGCAAGGCCGGATGTCCCTCCTGCAGCCCGCTTCCTAGGTCCTGCAGGGGTGAGGGTGGTCTGGTCAGGAGGGCCTGCCCTTGGCCCCCTGCCCCCAGCCAGTCAGCAGCCCTTGGACATTTGGGGAGTCCCTCGGTGGCAAGCAGGCCGCACCCCTCGCTCAGCCCAGGAAGGTGGGTAGGGTTCAGGTTGTGTCCACAGAAGCCACATGCCTCACGGTGGTACAGCCCCTTCAACGGTGCCTTCCTGGGTAGGTTCCTGCTCAGGAGCCCTGGGCTGGGTAAGGACTTGTCAGGACAGTGGCCTGCGTCCCGGGTGAGCCCATCACCTGAGGATCAGGAACACGTGGAACTGGGGTACATGGTGGAACTGACGAGGACCCAGTGAGGTTTCTAGTTTTCCAAACATCTCACCTTTGGCAAGATTTGGGAACTGGCCTGAATTGTACGGGAGGAAAAACAATTGTTTCAAAAACTTGGACAAGTTTTTCTTGCAAAATCTAAAATAAGATTTAGGACACTCGCAGTGTAGAACGCCTCACAACGTAATGCCTCCCTCGTCCCTCACCAAGCTCCCCCGCTTTCTCTGAACCCTTGTAGGCTCCCTCCATCTAAACAAACATGGGTGGTGACCAGAGGGCTTTTCTCTGGGGGCTTGTGTGGATCTTCAGGGCCCATGACCACCTAGCCTTATGCCTATAGCAATCAGGCAGCCTAGAGGCCCAAGGACTTTATGCAGAATTCGGCTTTGGGAAAGGAGACACTCAGTGGTGACATCGCCAAGGTCCTGCCAGTTCATGATTCCCAAATCGAGATACTACCCACCAGCGCTCCCCTGCCTGCCTGCCAGGTAGAAAAGGTGCTCATGGGTAGTTGTGGGCCTTGGGACACTGGCTACAAGGAACAGGGCCTTTTAAGAAGATCAGCAAAGCAAAGAGCTGAAAGTACTTTTAAGTTGGAGAACACCTCGTTTAAAACCCCTCGGAACCAGAGGGCCCCCAGGAGGGCGTGTGTGGCTAAACCCTGTGTGGGCAGCGCAGCCCTCAGCCCTTTTTCTGTTTGAGCTTTTCTAAGTACATCTGCAGGGACTTCTGGATGGAGTCTCTGGAGATGAAGCTGACGAAGTTCTGGATGTCTGTGTCACGCTGTTTCAGCAGGCGGTCCACTGTGGGCTTTCGCATCATATTCTTGGTCAGCTGTCGAGCATGGTCTAAAGAAAACAGAGTTCACATGTGAAAACTCACTGTCTGAGACAGTGGCATCATTCCCAACCTTTCCAAGAGAGTTCCAACAGAAACTCTGGTAGAAAACTTAGAAAATCCAAGTAAGCAAAGAGGAGAAAATCACCTGTTGTCCACTGCCCATCTGTTTCTTTTAAAAACATATAGGATGCTGTGAAAATTGCATTCTTAACCTGTTACTTTCACTTAATTATGTTATGGAGAATATCTTGCATGTCACTAAATATTCTTTTACGATGTAATAATGGCTGCACAGCATTCAGTCATTCGTCCCTGTCAGGGGTTGGCAAACCTGGCCCCCCACCATGGCCCTCGAGCTAAGAATGGTTTTTACTTTATTAGATAGTTGAAAAAAGGGTAATATTTTGTGACATGTGAAAATTATATGAAATTCAAATTTCAGTGGCCCTCACTTTTATCAGACCACAGACATGCTCATTAGTTCACGGACTCTTGCTGCCTCCATGCTCCAACGCCACAGTTGTGGCAGAGACCAAGTGACCCACAAAGCTGAACATCCACCTGGCCCTTCAGAGATGGTCTGTTGATCCTGGTCTCTATCGTAGTGATATAACCAGCCCTATTTCTATAAACATACATGCAGGCTGTTTCCAGTTGCCTGTGTAGTGGACTAAACAGTGAACCCCACAAAGATATGTACAAGTCCTAACCGCCCCTCTAGAACCTGTGCCTCATATGGCCTTGTCTGGAAAAAGGGTCTTTGCAGATGTAATTAAGATGAAATAATCTTGGATGTAGCGTTGGCCCTAGATCCAATGACAGGTGACCTTATAAGAGAGAGGAGAGGGAGATTTGAGACACAGAGACACAGAGGGAAAAGGCCATGTGAAGATGGAGGCAGTGGGTGGGGTGATGTGGTCACAAGCCCAGGAACACCCAGAGCCACCAGAGCTGGAAGAGGCAGGAAGGATCCTCCCCTACAGCCTCTGGAGGAAGCCAGGGAGCGCCCACACCTTGATTTTGGACTTCTGGCCTCCCATCTGCAAGAGAATGCGTTTCTCTTGTTTTAAGCCCGCCTCCCCTGCTTGTGGTGATTTGTTACGGAAGCCTCTGGACACTAAATCAGTCTGCCACTATGACCTGCACGTTGGTGATGTGCACAGAGCACCTTTACATTAGAACTTTCTGGTCTCACCAGGAGCGTCAGGCTGGGGAGGGAGGGGGCTTTGCTCACCCACCAGTACCCACGGCTGCTGCCCCTCTCTGTGCTCCTCACCTGGAATGGCCATCCACTGGGCCATCACTGAGAGTGCTGTGCTCTGCACCTGGTCCTCAGGCACCACCTGGTCCACCATGCCCACCTGGAGGGCCTCCGCTGGCGGAAAGAGCAGCCCCAGCTGCAGAGCGCGCTCCGCGGCGCGGTGCCCGATGGTGTTCACAAGGGTGTCTCTGAACCTGGAATGCACACACCCACTCACCACCAGCTGGGGATTCCCAGGTGGGTCAGCTTGTCCCGGGGCCAAGTGGAGGGTGGGTGCAGGCCCTGGCCTTACCAGAAGGGGGCAATGATGCCCAGCAGGGTCTCGTTCAGCCCTATGAGGCACTTGGGGTTGTCAGCCAGGACCCGGTAGTCGCAGGTGAGGGAGATCAGGCAGCCCCCAGCTGGGCAGGCTCCCTGCAGGGGAAGCAAGACCACTGGGCTCTGGGTGCTGCTGCAGCTGATCCTAGTCACATTCTAGAGGGCTGGGGTCTGGAGGAAAGGCCTACAGGTGGGTGTGAGCTCCCGGGGTGCCCCTAGCCCCGCTGGGCGCCATACCAACACTGTCTGGGCTGGGTGTGCACAGTGGGGACTCAGGGTAGCCCATCAGCCCAAGGGCCCCAGGCACTGGCAGGGCCATCAGGTCTCAGGGGCCAGAAAATCACTCTTAACCCTCTGGTCAGGGTAGCAAGTTGCCTTTCCTTGCACAGTTTTTGTCCGGATGCTAAAATGCCAAACAACCATTTAGCTAGAGCTGTCATTTCATGCCATGCCCCAAGGGGCCCGCTGCCATACCCAGCAGGATGTCCTGGGAACCCCAAACTCACACTATCCTCATCTCACGCACCCCACTGCCCCAATCAGAGATGGCAGGTCTTTGTCGCTGTCTCCTTCCCTCTGGGCCCCCCACATGCTGTCAGTGGCCACCACACCCCATTGGAGTCTTCCTGACTCTTGCCATCCCTCCCCTCTGCCAGTTTGGCCCTCCTTGCACCTTACTTGGTTGTCACAACGGGCTCTTCTGGGCACACTGGTTCCCGAGCCTTAGCCCCACGCCCTTGCCTCAGCCACCCGGCACCTGCGTTCCCACGTCGGGCCAAAGTGATGTTTCCAAAATGTGGATCTGCTCCCCATCTGCTCCCCTACTCCCTACAGCCCTCTTGTTGGGCTGTGTTGACCTGTGGGCCCTGGTCCCTGCCCCCATCCCAGTGAGCAAGTTGACCTCTAGTGGCCCCCCTTGTCACCATGTCACACTGGTCTGTGAGGGCACGCTTCCCTGTGCACTTCTGAGTCTTCTCCAGGCCCCTTGCTCAACGAGGGCTTCCCCGAGGGCATGGCCATGTCTACTCCATCTCCCCCCAGGCTGGTCCCCAGTGAGTCACTGAGGCCACTCAGGAATGGGGACACTTACGCTGATGGCAGCAATCAGCACCAGGTTGGACAGGTAGAGCCGCAGCCACAGCTCCTGCACAGCCTTCCAGTACTCTGCGTAGTGCGCTGGGTTCCTCCCGCACATCTCTGTCAGGTCCAGGCCAGCTGAGAAGACCCCAGGGCAATCCTGGGGGAGTACAGGAGCCAGGGGCCCCGTCAGAGCCCTCCTCCTGGTGGCAACACACCCCTCCCGGGCCTGGGGAGCCCACAGGTGCCCAACGGGCAGTGGGGCCAAGGTCATGCTCAGGGCGGCAGAGCTTGGGGCTCCAGGGACTCAGCCTGGACCTCCCTTGGACTCAGTTCCCTCTGCGTCCTGGGATGTTCTTCCTTTTCCAGCTTCAAACCAGAAAAGGCAGAATAGGCAGGCAGAGTCCAGTGCTCCCCAGGACATAAATATACCAGGCTCTGTGCATGCCTGGCTCTGTGTTCAGTGTCCCAGGCAGAGGAGCTCAGAGGTGTGGGGAGGACTCCTGACCGAGTCTGGAGGGGGCGCACAGTGATTTACCCTCAAAGGTCAAGCAAGCTGCAGACTCGAGGAGGGCAGCTGTCAGAACACAGACAGGGAAGGAAGGGGCAATGGTCAGTCGAGAAGCCAGACCTCTGCCCTGGGTTGTCACATGTGAGACAGAGCCTGGGGAATGGCCTGGATCGTGTATGGATGCCCCAGGGCCTGACACAGGTGCCAGGGAAGGGAGGGGGAGCAAAGACAGAAGAGGAATGACAGGCTGGGACGGGGGCTGCCAGCACAAGGGGGCGTTCCAGTGGTGGACACCAAGTTCTGGGCGCTCATAGGACTGCTGGCCAAGAACACAGACGGGGAGGGATGCCCAGTAGCTATCACGCAGAAACACCCACACCTGGGGCTCGTGTGTGGTCAGGGCACCTCTGAGCCAACGAGCCGCTCCCACAGCTGGGCGCCTGAGGCGGAAGTGGTCTGCGCTGATGCTCTAACCACGACTGATGACCACCTGCGGTCTGGGAGCAGTGGGTGGATAAAATGAAGTATGGGATAGTCACTCTACATCCTTCTATTAAGTGACAAAAGCAAGTTGCTGTGCAGGGTGTGGAACGTGATTCCATTTTTCTTGTACACACGTGCTGTGTGTGCACCATAGTTGGAGGCTGACCCCTTTTGTTTCCACGGAATGTGTCCTGCTCCTATGACTTAAAAAGACCTGACAGAGATGGCCAGATGCACACTCCTGACACCCAGCCCCAGGGGCAGGCGTGACGGTGGCTGGGACAGGGCTGCTCTTGCTGAGGATGTGCGTGGACTTCACCTTCAGCTTTTCTACCTTCTTCCTTATCCTTTTCCCGTCACCGGCCCCCCACCAACTCCCACCCCAAATCCAATACATTTTATCACCACAGGAGTGGGACAGATTAACGTCACTTGCCCACAGTCCTGGTGCCTGAGGAAGCAAAGGTGGAGAAGCCTCTGGATGAGAGAAGGAAACCACAGTGATCCTAACTGGGGACGGCCTTTGCCAGACAGACGGGAAGAGGCGCAGGGCAGCCTGTTTCTGTGACTCAGCAACATGTCTATAGTGGGCTGAACCGTGTCCTCGAAAAAGACAAGGTCAAGTCCTCACCCCCAGTACCCGTGAACGTGACCATATTTGGAAATAGGGTCTTTGCAGATGTGATCAAGTTAAGACGAGGTCATACTCGAGGAGGGGGCCCTGAATCCCGTGACTGGTCCTAAGGAGAGGGAAACGTGGACACAGAGACACAGGGCAGATGGCTGTGTGAAATCAGGGGAGACACTGGAGTGGTGGAACGAGCACGGGAACACCAGGAGCGCCTGAGATCAGAAGCAGAGAAGGATTCTCCCCTCGGGCCTCCAGAACCAGGAGGGAATACACGAGTTGTCTTAAGCCACCTTGTTTGTTGTTCCTTTGTGTTGACCACAGTGGCCACAGGACACAAGAATGATGTCATTCCAGTCATTTGCTGAGGACCCACTTTGGGCCAGGCGTTGTGCTACAGACACAGTAGGCACTCAACACAGAACACAATGCATAGACACGTTTGTGGGGAGAGGACGCCGCAGTGGGGAGAAAGTGGGGTTTGGAGGGACAAATGCTGGCCCCCTGCCCCTGAGCTGTGCAACCTTGAGGGGGGCTCAGGGACCTCCTCTGCAGCGCCCAGTGCCTACGTGCACACAGGCTGGAGCCTTGCTAAGTGCTGGGTCTTCCTCTGTTTCATTCTGAAGGTCCTATATTTGATGACATGCAGTTCACTCTCTCTCTCTTTTTTGTGAGGAAGATTGGCCCTGAGCTAACATCTGTGCCAATCTTCCTCTATTTTATGCGGGATGCTGCCACAGCATGGCTTGACGAGCCATTCTAGGTCCACACCCAGGATGTGAACCTGTGAACCCCAGGCTGCAGAAGTGGAGGGTGTGAACTTGACTGGCCAGCCCCTCCCTCATTTTTAAAGTACAATAAATAAAATGTCATGCTATGAATGACACCTTAAATGGAGTCAAGCAATTTCAGCATCTCCAGGCAGGTCAGCTATAACTGTCAGAACGTTCCCTGGGATTTTAACTGTCACCAGCCCCTCAACAATCTACACCCATGAGGATCAGTCCTGCCCTCAGAGCAACACAGAATAATCTCTCTTCCATGGGATGGGCGAGGCTTTGCTCTGCAAGCCCCTGCATCACAGGACCCACTGGCTGTACACATGGGACCCAGCTCCTGAGAATGCCCTGTTGGCCTCTGCCTCTGGCACACGGATGGCCCCGCCATCAGAGGCAGCCAGGCTCTTCAGGGCTGCAACACCACCAGGCCACCTGGGGACAAACTGAGGGTTAAAGACAGCAGCTGCACGCCCACTGTGGATGCTCCAAACCTCTGCCAAACAGGCTGTGACCGTCAGCTTCCTGCACCTTGAACTATGGCAGGGCTAAGACGTTCCCACTGATCTTTGTAATATGGTGGCACTGAGCTTTGGGGGACACTCATGCTGTCTGTGGCTCTTTCTAACTTGAAAGGTGAGCCCAGTGCCTCTCCTGACCCAGCAAAAGCTCCATACTCCACCTCCCCAGCTGGTCTTGTCTGTTTCTTCTCTCGGCACCCCCAGCGCCTGGCAGAGCAGGTGGGCCTGATGCCCCCTGGAGGGAGGCAGGAACAAATGAGGCCCCCAGTCCTGCCGGTCTGAGTCTTAAAACCAGCCCAGGCTCTGAGGACCACCCAGCTCCCCTTCTTCTCAGTCAGTGCAACCCCTCCCCTCAGGGTCACACTCTGCCCCACCATCCTGCACCCAACAGATGCTGCCTATTGCCCTTCTCTGGCCCCAGCAATGACACTGCTCCCACAAATGCCTTTGCCAGCTCTTGGGGACAATGCTGAGGTTCCCCTTGAGAATTCAGAAGGAAAAACTTGCCCTTTAAGAACTGGACTCTAAGACCTGCCCAAAGAGGACGAAAAGAACGGCTTTCAGGATGCGCACTGTTACTGGGGCCAGACGGGGAGGGCGCCCTAGGAGTCCACTGCCAAGTGTGTGCAGGGTCCTCCCTGCATGAACCCGCGCGGGCTCAAGGTTATCCCTGCAAAAACGTCACCTGCCCAGGACCACGATCCCTGGAAGCCTCTTGTGGTGGCACCTGCATCCGGGGCTGCCTGGTTCTTCTACATCAGGTGACATGCAGATGGTCCCTGAGTTTGGACTTTGATGTGCTAACCGGTTCACACTTTGATCAGAGGACTTGGGGCCTTGGGGGAGCTAATGAGTACTCACCGAACTTAGGATGACGCCTCGGAAGGTCTTGTCGTTTTCTAGTTTCTCCAGGCTGATGACAAACTCCGTCAGCAGCTCTAGGCTGAGGCTGTTCACCGGGGGATTCTTGAACTTCATCACAGCAACCCCTAGTTTGAAATGAAGAGGAGAAAGCTCGCACCCAGCATTGGAAAAGTGCCCCCAGTCATACTGCAGGCTCAGCCTGGCCACAGGAAACTACACAGTTCTGGGTTTTTTAATGGAGGTGAGATTCACATATAATAAGCCATTTAAAAGTGAATAATTTGGGTTCATTAAGTACATTCACAATGTTGTACAACCACCACTATCTAGTTCCAGAATATTTCCATACCCAAAAAGGAAACTCCAGACCCATCAGCAGTCACCATGCCTCCCACTCGGGCCCCTGGCCACCACTCATCTCCTTTCTATCCCGATGGATTTGCCTATTGTGGACATTTCCTATAAATGGAATCACACCCTACGTGCCCTTTTGTGTCTGGCTTCTTTCATTTAACAGAACATCTTCAAGGTTCGCCCATGTTGTAGTGTGTGCCAGTGCTTCATTGCTTTTCAAGGCTGAATAATATCCCATTGTATGTGGATATCACATTTTGTTTATCCATTCATGTGCTGGTGAACACTTGGGTTGGTTCCACCTTTTGGCTATTGTGAATAATGCTGCTGTGAACTCGTGTACAAATTTTTGTTGATCTTTTTCTTCCAGACACAAGTCCTCCATCCTCATGGGAGTAGGAAAAGGCCTTAGTTTCTTGAGGAGTGAGTGAGCAAACTCTAAGAACTAGATATGCAAGGAGGAACTCCAGAGGGGCGCTCTGGTTCATGCCGGTTCAAGGATAGAGACTAAAAATATCAGGGTCAGATGTCCTTAGACTCTCCATGACCCATTCCTTCATTCTGCCAGCAGCAGGGGAGGCAGGCGGGATGGGCCTGCCCTTGTAGGCAGCGCAGCTGCTGGCCTGGGCCTTCTGTTCTCACTGCCCGCCCAAGTGCAGACCCTAAGGGCTTCAGAAGCGCCAAGGTTCATTCAGGACCTTGGAAATCTTGGGATGGTCAACACAGACCATTCCCTAGGAGAACTAAGTGCTGAGGGCAAATGGGCCCTTCTTCTTCTTCTTCTTTTTTTTTTTTAAAGACTTTATTTTTTTTCCTTTTTCTCCCCAAAGCCCCCCGGTACATAGTTGTATATTCTTCGTTGTGGGTCCTTCTAGTTGTGGCATGTGGGACGCTGCCTCAGCGTGGCCTGATGAGCAGTGCCATGTCCGCGCCCAGGATTCGAACCAACAAAACACTGGGCTGCCTGCAGCGGAGCGCGCGAACCCAACCACTTAGCCACGGGGCCAGGCCCCAAGTGGACTCTTTTGATACCTCTCATTTATGAAGAAGAGGTAATTGCTAACTGGCTACAAGTATGTACATATAAGAAGCAATCAAAACTTCCAGAAGCGAGCTCCCCAAACTTGGTTCAAAGGGAAGTTTCTGAAGCTAACTCGACTTTTTCAGAGCCTGGTGAGACAGAATTGAGGACACTGGGGGAAAAGTAAAGAGACCAAAGGTGAACACAAGTCAACAAAGAGGAATTTGGATGAACTTGGACATTGTGAGTTAAGTAACCACATCTTTGGCACAGGGTAGGTACTAAATAAACGTTCCTTTCTTTTCTTTTTTTTTTGAGGAAGATTAGCCCTGAGCTAACATCTGCTGCCAATCCTCCTCTTTTTGCTGAGGAAGACTGGCCCTGAGCTAACATCCACGCCCATCTTCCTCTACTTTATATGTGGGATGCCCGCGACAGCATGGTTTGCCAAGAGGTGTCATGTCCGCTCCTGGGATGTGAACCAGTGAACCCACGCCCCCGAAACGGAACGTGCGAACTTAACTGCTGCGCCACTGGGCCGGCCCCTAAACAAACATTTCTCTAATGGAATGTTGAACAGAATCTAAGATCAGCTTCAGTAACAGCACTTAGATGAAAACATTTTTTTTTTAAAGACTGGCACCTGAGGTAACATCTGCTGCCAATCTTCTTTTTTTTTACTTCTTCTTTTTCTTCTCCCCCAACCCCCAAGTTATATAGTTGTATATTCTAGTTGTAGGTCCTTCTGGTGGTCTATGTGGGACGCCACCTCAGCATGGCCTGATGAGCGGTGCCAGGTCCACGCCCAGGATCCAAACCGGCAAAACCTGGGCTGCCAAAAGGAGTGCATGACCTTAACCACTCGGCCACGGGGCCGGCCCCTGAAAACCTTTTTAAAGTACTTCTGCTGCATGACTTCATCTAAGCCTCAAGCTGCCTGAAGGCTGACTGTGTGTGTCAGCGAGGACAGAACCAGGCCTGGCTTCCTTGACCCCAAACTCTCTACTACGCTCTGCCTGCGTGGTGTTGTGGGAGAGCACTTTGGTAAAAAAATTGCTATCTCACTGATACTTTTCTGTCTTCCTTGTTTCATAAAATTTACCATTTAAACCATTTTTAAGTGTATAATCTGGTGGTTTTAAATATAGTCACAATGTTGTGCAACCATCACCACTATCCAGTCCAATATTTTTAAATATGTGTTTTGCCATTTCTGCTACATATTCAAATCTGCCACAGAAACGATCCTTTCAGAAACTCAGGTTTTGGTTGGACTGGTAGTTGGGCCTCCCCTGAGGCCCCTCACTACTTGGCTCAGGCAGCCCCAACCTAGCAAGGAACTAAACAAGAGCATTGAACCAAGGGGGACGGTGCCCTGCACCAGCTCCAGAGCCAAGGCTGCAGGGGGATTTGCGGGGGAGGAGGGCTTCTGTCCAAACCACTTGAAAAAGGTTGAGGCCTGGAGCTGGGAGGTCATAGGACAGCATGTCCCCAAATCCCAAACTTTACCCATCTCTGCCCCCAAGCCCTGTCAGGACGCAGCTCTGGAGTGCTCTGTGGTAGAGAAAGCACAGGTTTCTCTTTCTGAGGTTTTTCCACCTTTTGTATCCCTGTGGAGAGTTGTAAGAGGTGCTCTGATGGGGGGCGGGGGAGGGCGTCAGGAGTGATTCCACTTGCAGCTCCTGGCTTTAATTAGTAAAACATCTGCTGGGTTCTGTGTCATGTGGGAGTATTAAGAGAAGCTAAAATATTTTATTCCGAAATACTTCCAATTATTTTCAATTTCCAATTAATAGCTTAGATAAAGGAGCACATCCCCCAAACTTTAAAAACAGAAACTGTTTTATCTTCATAATGAACTGGGGGAGGAAAAAACCCATTTAAACCACCTAGATTGATAACCCTTAAGCTCTAAACTCAACAGAACCTGACTTTAAACTTGAGCTTTATCTTGTGGCCTTTAGAAATTCAAGAGGTTTTTTTTTCTGCTTTTTCTCCCCAAAGCCCCCCAGTACATAGTTGCATATCTTAGCTGTGGGTCCTTCTAGTTGTGGCATGTGGGACGCCGCCTCAGCATGGCTTGATGAGCGGTGCCATGTCCGCGCCCAGGATCCGAACCAGCGAAACCGTGGGCCCCGAAGGGAGCGCGCGAACTTAACTACTCGGCCCCAGGGCCGGCCCCTCAATAGCTTTCACATGAATCCGAATTCCAGGTCTGGGCTCAGAGTTGGGGGAATAACAAATCGAGGCAGCCCCGGCGCGGGCTCCGCCGCCTCTCCCCTGCGCAGCGGGCGCCGTTAGCAAGCCCGCGCGGTGACTCGGGCGGCCAGGCGGCGGCACCGTAGCCCGAACCTCTGACCCCGCGCGCGCGGCACGGAGTGGCCCACCCGAGGGGCGGGGGACGTCGGGGGCGCCTACCTGCGGCCGGGTCCGGCTCCACCAGCACCCGCTGGCTCCCGAAGCGCCGCGCGCCGTTCCCGCCGCCGGCCGCAGGCTCCGTGCACCCGAGGGCCTTGCCCCGGAGCGGGCTCCCTGCGGACGACAGCGCGAGGCCCGTTAGCCCGCCGCCCGGCCCCGCCCGCTGCCGCGACCCCCGCCCACCGGAGGTCACGTACACGGGCGGAGCAGGGCGCGCGCCGAGAGCCGCATCCCACTTGCCAGCGCCATCTTGACCCGGCTGGTTCGGAATCGGGGCCCCGGGCTGTGGTTTTACCTCCCGGGGCGGCGCGGGGCCGGTACCCGCCCCCTGCTGGCCCCACCTCCGGCCCCGTCCACTCCAGTCCGGGCACAGTGCACTCAGCCCCCGCCCCCGCTCCCCTCAGTGCCTCCATCACGTCCACCCGACGCAAACCTCCCCGCCCCACGAGGCCTCAGGCCACTCCCCCTGGAGGCCGGGGGCGGAGCAGCCCGACCCCGCTTGGCTTCCGGGTGCAATGAGCGCCGGGCCAGCCGAGGCCACAGTCGGGAGGCCCGAGCCGGCCTTACTGAGCAGGACACTGGGGCTGCAGGGTGGAGGGTTGCCAGGTCGGGAGGCCTGGTGTGGGTCCCTGTCCAGGAGAGGTCCTGGACAAACCCCGCAGGACGGACGCCGTCCTTCCTGCCTCCACCCACAGCTGTCCCCATGGGAGGCTGGCATGCTATCCACCAAGTAGAGAAAGATCAAGTGACCCAGGTAGCAGAGTGTTGAGACGGGGGGTGACTGGACATAAGTCACAGTGCATTTGAGTCTCAGAGGAGGCTCTGGGCTCAAGTGGTAATTAGGCACTTTGGGGAACCTGGCAAACTCCTTGCTCAGACTCAGCTACCAGAGCATGAGTAACGAAGGTAACCAGATCACACCAGGGCCCGTTTCTCAAACCCTTCCACCCTGCAGACGCAGGTACCAAAAAGGATGCTCGAGGGGGCGCCAGTGGGGGACAGGGCTGCCTCAAGTGCGGGCTCTGCATCCTGCCCTCAGGGATAAGAGGAATCAAAGTTGGTAGTTTACAGTGGGGGCAGCACAGCCTGGTGGCTGAGGACAGACCAGCCACCTCCCCCTTCAGAATGGCAAGTGTAGACAGCTGGGCAGTGTGCACGCAGGCACCCTCATACTACTGGCAGGACTGCAGTGCCACCTCACCTCCTTGGCAAGAAAGGGACAGGAGACACTTTTTATTTGCTTGATCCTGCACGGATCACCACTGAAAAGATACCCAAGAACAAAGGTGGTGGCCTGCCAGGCAGGGGGAACGAGGCTGAGGGAGGCAGCCAGTCTTCAAACTGCCCAGCAGCAATCGGCTTCTGCCCATTCGATTTGAACGCTGGACACTGCTAAGGGCCAAGCAGTTTTGGGCAATGGAAACTTTTGTTCATCACGAGTGCGTCCATATCTTCCTTATGGCACAAACCAATTTCTGAGGTGGAAAAATAGTTTTTCCAGTTACCTGACAGTGCAGCAGCATGAGACTCATGTTTTTGGTCAGTTGGAATTTGAAGCTCCTGGGAACACGAGATGATGAAACACCCCTTTCTCTGATCTGTTGACCCACAGGAGCAACCCAACACCCACGGAGCTGACTGGTGTTCTCCTGGTTGACAGATTTTGGAGGGGTGACTTTGGAAATAAAATCAAAATCCAGTTCTTAGGCAGTCATGTGTTTTAATCCTCTGACAACTGAAGCTTTCTTTAGGCCCAAGGGACAGGAAGGAGGCAGCAAACCCACCACTCAATTTGCAGTCCAATCCTAGGTTTATTTGACACAGACCTTTCATTTTACACAACGAAGTACAAACACAACATTATCTAAAATGCTACAAAGTTACAAAACTCAAAACAGAAAATTTATAGTACGACTGTACAATGAAAGCCAAAAAAGCAATGTACACCTTACCAAGGTAACCTGCAAGACTACCATGAATAAGAGCCACAACAAGGGGTCTGTGATGACCCTGCAGAGCTGGCTCTCAGCTTGCTCACCATTTCAGAGAAAAGGAGACGGGGATGTGTGTGTGTGCGTGAATACTGTAAAAACAGAACCATTTACGGGAACAACCATGGGGCGTTTGACCCTGGAGGTCAGAGAGGACTCAAGCAGGGGAGCAGGGCCAGGCTAACAGGAACAGCAGCTGCATGAAGACCACCCTTTCCTGAAGGATCCCGCAGGCCACGAGACAGCTCCAGGTCGTCTGTGGAATGGAAAAACATACTCCCAGACCCGGGCCACGCTGCCTCCTGGAGCCCTGCTCGTCCCTGCTGGCTTTGCCAGTGAACTGACTCTCTCAGGGACTGGAAACGTGGGAGCTTTCTAGCCAGAAAACTGGAGGGCATCTTTATAGGCACAACCCCAAACCAACAACACTTCTGCAGCTGGAACTTGGCCTTCAGGGGAAATGTCTCAATTGTTGCCTTCGAAGCCTGCCCCTGAGTGAGGGATTTCTTTCCTACCGACCCTCCTTCGGCTAGAAAAGTGACAAAACTGTGTTAGAGAGGATATAAGTTACAGGGGGCAGAGCTTCGGTGGCCCTGCTTATCGCGAGGAGTTGGAGCTGGAACGGCTCCTGTGGCGGCGGCGGCCGGGGGAGCGAGAGCGCCGGCGCACGGGGGACCTGCGCCGCGGGGAACGTGACCTGTGGGAAGAGGAGAAGTCACATCAGACACAGAAGCAAATGCCACACATGCAGCTCTGCATCGCAGACTGCAGGGGAAAAGCTGGCTTCTTTCAGGAACAATTCTTAAAGCTTCACGTCTCAGGACTCCAAGTCAGGACAGCGCCCTTTGGAGATGCTGACACGGAGCCCTTAGGAAGGAAATGAATGTTCTGGAGACCAAAGGCACAACCCCAGGCTCCCTCCCCTTTTCTGAGGGCTATGGAAAGAGCAGTTTGACACCACTAGCAGAGGCCAGCCAAACGCTGCCTCTCCAAGTGAATTAGCCACCCCACCTCCCTGCCCTGACCCATCTTCTCAGCTAGGAGGGGGAGAGGGGCCTGCCCCTAGTCATACAGGACCCGGAGTCTCCTGGGAATACTCGTGCAGCCTGCAGGTGCCTCTTCTGCCTATCCCTCACTCCAGTAGTTGCCCTTCTCTTCCCTTCCCCAGCTGGAAGAACACAATGCACTCCGAAGGCCACCTGTACCAACACCACGTTCCCACTCCCATCATGAGGCACGAAGCATGGGGTGGGGGTTAGGAGAGGGACATACATCAGCAGGACAAATAAGGTCCCGAAATCATGTTGCCACTTTGTATTGTAAATAAAACAAACCCAAACTGCCCCCAATCAGTCCTCCATGAGACCCCAAATCGACTCACCTTCTCCTCATCCGTGGGGGTGATCGGCGCCACATGGGAGGTGGTGGCAGCATTCTCCTGGGAGGGCTGAAACGCCTTGGGGGCGGCCTAGGCCAGGGGGCCAGCACAGCTGTGGCAGTGATCTCCTGGCCATCGATTTGTCCTGTTGACAAAAAGGATCAAATCAGAAAATATCTAACAAGTACCTACCCTCGGCCAGGGCCTGTGTCATGGTGGGCATACCACAGAGAGCAAGACAGACAGGGGTCTAGGGGAACGGGGAAGAACTAAGCTTGTGTCAGAAATAACCACATAATTACTATTATTGGAGGCGTCATCAAGAATCTATAAGGGAGCACGGCACCTAATGGAGGACTCTATCTTGATGCACTAGGATGGCCTCCCAGAGGAAGTGCCACCCAAGCCAACACCTAAAGAACATGCTGGAAACCACTAAGCGAGGGGTAGGGTTGTGTCCCAGCCCTGAGACTGAGCTGGAAGGTGGTATGAGCCCTTGAGCGTCCTTCTCTAGAACAACCGGAAGGGGCTCGGCAAGAGCAGTGGGGAGATCCACTAGGGCTTTGGCAGGACAGAGATGGGGTGAAATGTAAAAACTCAAGGGGTAACTGGGATGCAGAATCACCAGAACGTGGGGATGGACTGGGTGGGGAGCCGCAGGCTGAGGAGTACCAAGTTTCTGGATGAACTATGATCTCCTGAGAAGTGGGGCTCAGGAGGAGGAAGAGACTTCTAGGGTGGGGAACAAAATGAAACAAGGTTCAGATGTCACGTTTGTCTTAAGAGTTTGGAAAAAGCGCCTCAGAGAGGTGACTGCATGTAGCCAGTACTAAAAATCCACCTGTGGGAATGAAATCACATGAGAACAGTGAGGGGAGGTAGCATGGGCTGGAGGCCGGAGGAACCTGCAAGGTTTCAGGGAAAGAGTTAAAGGAAAGCGAAGCACAGACCCAGGAACCCCCGGGGAGCATGCACCCTGACCTCAGTCCAGGGACTGCTTAGGGGACCAAGCACAGCCCTTGTGTGCCCCCAAAGGATAGAGGGCTCTTTTATCTTCTCAGCTCCTACCTTCAAGGGAACTTCAAAGGTAGAGGGGATAACTAAGGCATGTGGACCTGTGTTCAGAACCTACTGAAAGGTTAACTTAAGTAAACACAGCTGAAGGTGGCCCCCGGCCCACTGCCAAAGCCAGCCCCAATTAGGCATTCACGGCACTGACTGACTATACAACAAATGAGACAAATCCATCTCCTGGCCAGCTGCTAGGAAAGGCCGAGCTCTTCCACTGTCCTAAAGACAGTGTGGAGCCATTTCATTCGATGGTGCACAGCACAACATGGGGACACACATGAAGTTCCCACCAGAAACTTGAGAAAATGTGAGATATTTATAATCACGCACACCCTAGATGTGTCCCAGTCTCCTGAATTTTTAGCAAGTGCTCAAATACACATGAGCAACAGTCTCTGAAACGAAGAAGTCATTCACAAGACTCAGAGCTGATGTGTGCAACGTGACGGACCGTATTATGCTGAGCTCCTAAAACACTTCCGAGGGATTTAAGTAGATTCAAACAGTTACCGAAGTATGAAGGAAAATTTCCTAGTATCCAAACTCTACCAGGGCTTGAGGGCAATTACCCAAAAAACTGTCAAGCTATTTGTCAAGTGTATAACAGAGCCTCCGAGGACTCCAAGGTTCTGGGGTGTTTAGACTCTCTTCCCTACTTGGCGCGGCAGCCCCCACAGGGCTGTGGGTAGTCCTGGCTCCCAGTCCCAGCTGCCTGAATTACAGCAGGCAGCGAGCTGGGGCCGAGAGAAACACCACGCTCCTTAAAATGTGGACTTGAAGACAAAATGAAAACTGGCCACGCAAACTATTCACAAATATTCAAATGTTGTTAGAACCATTCTGCCCAATACAAATGGCTATAAATGTCATAAATAGTTAAGTCACAAACTTTTGGGAAATGGGTAAAATTTGTGAATTCACAAAGCAATCCTAAAAATGCTGAAATCTTAGCAAAACAGAAAATGACTCTCAGAGAGGATTAAAGGAAACATTCCCATATAAAAGCCAAATGCTTCATTATGTCCATAATATATTTCTTATTAAAAAAACCTTCATTTGATCCTTAAGCTTATAATAGATTTAAAAATTCTTAAAATGCTAATATCTTTATATTTCCTCAACTTTTTTCCCCAAGAACAACGTTCCACAAAACATGTTTTTGGTGAACACACGCACAGTGAATAAGAACTGGATCCTGAAAGAGCACCAGGGAGATTCTGACGTGCAGCCAGGTTGGAAATTGGTTCTAAAGGTCCCTACGTGTGGCGGGCAGCTGGTCTTGGACAGGGGACAGAGGAGTGCTGGCAGGGGCACCCACCTCCGTCCATGTGCTTCAGCGCCTTCTCGGCTTCATCTGGATTCTCAAACTCCACGTATGCATAGCCTTTAGACAGGTGGGGGTGCATCCTTTCCACAGGCATGTCAATCATTTTAATCTTCCCGTAAGTGGAGAATATCTCCATGATGTGATCCTAGAGGGAAAGAAGGGTCACTCTAACGCTCACTCAGCAATCACTTACGTTAAGAGTCAAAGAGAATTCACCACATACTGACTACAATCTCGGCGTTTGGCGTCAATCTCCTGGACAAATATATAGTCTATTCCATTAAAAGGAATTAATCAGTGCCCTACTTGAATCACAAACTATGATGTCAGTGCTGCAAAAGGCTATAAAGTTCACTTTCTGGCAGAGGGGCCTGCTTTTCCACACTTTGCTATTCTAAAAATCTGCAAAAGACACCCGTCTTCCCTACCCCTTCTACTGGATAGATTCGAGATTCCCACCTTGGTCACATTCCTGGTGAGTCTCCCGATGTGCACTTTGGTGGGTTTAGGGGAAGGGCTCCGCCTTTTCCTTTCCTTTTCGTCTCTTTTGGGTGGTTTGGATCTGATTGAAAAAACAAAACACCGGAAACAATCAATTTCTGCCAAGTCAAAATTTTTTTAGTAGTGATGTTAATGCTAGTGTGACAGTTTTTTATAAGGAAGCTTTTCCTGCCAGTTCACGTACATTATCACTGTCTCAGAAATCCTATTTGACAGAAAGCCTCCTCTTTGGGCTACTTATATAATAACTGTGCTAACTTTACAGCCCCCATTAAGTTCCCAGATAATGCACCAGTTTTGGGGGAGATCCCTCTGAAACAAGCCACGCTGGGCAGAGAAGCAGTGCTGGAGGAGAGCTTACTTGGAGCGGGAACGCCGCCTGTTGTCATGTCGGCGCCGAGAAGGACTTGGAGAACCAGAGGAGCTGCTGGAGCTGGAGCTGCGGGATGTGCTGGAACTTCCTGAGCGGCTTGATGCCGAAGAGGAGCTAGAGCCACTGCTCGAGCCTGTGCTGGTGCTGGAGCCCGAGCTGGAGGTAGAGCTGGACCGAGACCTGAGGGGCGAGATGGAGGGGGTCACGGACAAGAGCAAGTGGGAGCAGCATTTCTTCACAGTACAGAACAAGCTTGCACATGCTCCCAAGAAGAGGAAACCACTGTCCTCATATTTTCAAGCCTCACTGCCTTCCCCAGTGGGGAAAACATTCAACCTGTCCCTCCCAAGCCAAAGCCCTACGTGGGGACAGAAAACAGCATTCACATGGCACAGTGACAGGAAAGGAGGAATGAGCTGCTTTCCACCTATGCAGAAGCCTTGCCTACCGGGAGGTAAAGGAGGAGCCTGACAAGTTAGAACCAACTCAGCTTGGAAGGCGGCTACTGACTGACGCAGGCTGGTTTTCAACCAAAGGCAAAACAAGCTCTTGGCTAAGGCAATCCAGTTACAATTCTGAGAAGCACTGGAGAGAAAAACATACCCCAAGATGTCCCATTCCTTAATATCTCTAGAAAAGAAAACCCAGACACCATCTTTTATACATAATCAGAGCAAACCCCAAGCCAGTTTGCCATAAATTAGGATCTCTATGAACAATCAGAGGGTGTTTTTTTAAATAAATAAATAATTAAGACAGGGGTCGGTCCCGTGGCTGAGTGGTTAAGTTCGTGTGCTCCACTGCAGCGGCCCAGGGTTTCACTGGTTCGGACCCTGGGCGCAAACATGGCACTGCTCATCAGGCCACGCTGAGGTGGCGTTCCACATGCCACAACTAGAAGGACCCACAACTAAAATATACAACTATGTACCAGGGGGCTTTGGGGAGAAAAAGGAAAAATAAAATCATTTTTTTTTTAAAGACTGGCACCTGGGCTAACAACTGTTGCCAATCCCCCCCCCCTTTATTTTCCCAAAGATTGGCACCTGGGCTCACAACTGTTGCCAATCTTTTTTTTTTCTGCTTTATCTCCCCAAACCCCCTCTGTACACAGTTGTATATCTTAGTTGCATATTCTTCTAGTTGTGGGATGTAGGCCGCCGCCTCAACATGGCCTGACGAGTGGTGCCATGTCTGCACCCAGGATCTGAACCCTGGACCGCCGCAGTGGAGCGCGCGAACTTAACCACTCAGCCATGGAGCCGGCCCTAAAATCTTAAGGGGGAAAAAAAAAAAAATTAAGACAGAGCAGTCCACGGGCTCTTTGGGAAGGCAGCGGGGTGTGGCTGTGGACACGAGGCCCTCTCAACCTCTACCCTACCAGCCCCACCTGGTGCTGCTGCTACCACTGGAAGCGCTGCGCCTCTTTCGAGTTTTATCCCTGCCACGATCCTTCTCGCTTGACTCCTTGGTGGCCCCTTTATCTTTGGAGCGATCCTTGGACTTCTCATCAGAGCGGTCTTTGCGTTTGGTAGGAGAAGGAGCCCTGGATGGTGAGGAAGAGTATGAGATCGCATGCCCCTTTGACTGAACCCTGAAACAACAGGACAACCCAAGAGGGGATCCAAAGGGCTATAGGGATCCCAGGTGATCACAGAGCAAAATGATCTGTGGCTTAGGACCCTTTCACTGTAGAATGCAAGACATTTCCAATCTTCCCCTTTCTGAGGGTCTTTGGAATGAGCACCCCCAAAGTAGCACTAGAAAAATCTGACAGAAGGATTACCTAGTGCTGGACTTTTTATTATTTTCTTTGACTCCTAGCAAGCTCTTCTTTTTCACTCCTGATAAATCCATTCTCCCCTTCTGAGGTGTTCAAAGCAGCAATGGCGGCCTCACTTATCTGAACTCTCACTTCTAACTCGAGTCTGAGAAACGATCCCTAATCGATTGCAATTTACGCCAAAGTGCAGCCTAATAACAAGATAAAAGGATTTACAGAGTGAATGAATTGGCAAGGCAACAAATCTACTTTGCAGTCAAACGCTGAGCACATGAGAAGGTGGCAAGGAGTACACTAAGCAGCAAGTGTCCACAAAGCCAGGAACATTAGGGAGCCCCCCCCCGCACAGGACACACAGGTAGAACTCATCTTGTATTTTTCTGAAGGACATGGTGGTGGTACCCATCACTGGTAGTTTACATGTGATACAATACCCGTCTTTCACTCCTAAGTTTGACGATAAGCACTCTAGTCCCTTAGAAATACTGTAGCACATACTCATGCAGGACAGAGAAAAATTTGTGTGTGGCTCCCCGACAGGACCACTGAGAGGATCAGACCTCTTGTTTCATTGCTGGAATTTCCTTGTAGGATACTTTGGATATACGATATGACTAGAAGCAAAAACCATTTCAAAAGTAACTGGTACCAGCATTAAAACACTTAATATCCAAAGCAAACAGGTAAGATATAGTATATGAACTTTTGAAAAGCAGCAAAATAAGGTGTTAAAAAATAGTCATTGCAAATATTCAACTTTAATAATATGTACATGGATGTGTAATGGGGGAAGTATACCAAAGTCTGCAATTTACTTTGAAATGAAAATAAGATTGATGGGAGGCTAGATATATAATAAAGCAAATATGGCAGAAATATGCCTTGTAGAATCCAGGTGGTGGTTATGTGGGTATTCACTGTACAATTCTTTCAACTTTTCTGCATGTTTACACTTTTTCAAAAATAAAATGTTGGAGGAAAAAGTAGGTACTGGAATTGGATGAGACAGTGCACGTCAGGGTTTAGTAAAGTGCCTGGACCGCAGCAAGTGCACAATAAATGGTCATTAGTAAATACAAGAACCAACTACTCGCTACATGCCCCGTGTTTCCTGGGCACAGCCTGCCTTCAGTATTTCCCATGAGATCCTGTACAAATTGCCTGAGTTGTAAGCAAAGACCTCAGGATATTAGCCTCAACGACTTCTGCCTCACCTTCTCCATAGCCTGTAAGCAACCTGGACACAGCATGCCAATGGGGATCTTGTTTCCATGTTGGTAGGCATGCCCAAAATGCTGAATGAATGTTCTGACTCAACAAAAAGCACCCAGCTTTGGACAATCACATGAGACTGGATGAGAGAAGAACAGCATTTTTGCTGCTCTTTTGCAGGGCTGTAAAATCTTTTAAGATGTTTACCTTAAAATAATAAAGTACTACAGACACCGACCAGGCAACACCTGATAAAATTTAGCGTCGTTGGACAATCAGTGAGTACAAGCCAGTGGTTAGGAGTCTGGAGTCAGCCTGCCTGGGTTTGATTCAAGGCTTCACTGTGTGACCTTGGATAATTTCAATCTTAATCTTTCTGAGCCTCAATTTCTCACCAGCAGCATTATGGTGACAATTACAGCTCCTACACTTTATAATTATCAAGGACATTAACCAAATTAACCCACGAAAGAGATCTAGCACATAGTTAAGGCTCAATACATATCAGCTAACATTGGAATAAAAGGATGTTTTTCCATGTTTGGAGACTCTTTCCCCACAGAAACTCTTGCCTCCAAAGTCACACACAATCTTTGAATGCTCATCTGGAGTCCCTGGACCGCCCTTATTAGGAGCACCAAGAGCACCACTGTCCAATAGGAATAGAGGACATCCTAAAGTTTTCTAGTAGTCACATTACAAAACGTAGAAGTCAACAGGTCAAATGAACTTTTAGTAATGTACTTATTTGCCACACTATACCCCAAATACCTTTTCAAAATATAATCAGTACAAAAACTTATTTACAAAATATTTACACCCCCCCCCCCCCCCATACCAAGTCTTCTAAACCTCTCTCTGGGCTAGGTGTATTTCCAGGGCTCAAGAGCCACAGGGGGCCAATGGCTACCTCATTGAACAGTGCTGACCTACAGTGCAGACTCCTGGGCCCCCCACCCCAGTCGTAATGATCTGCCTGAATGTACTTTGTGAAAACAAGCACCCCCGGTTATTCTTAAACACTCTACAAATTAAGAACCACGAAGCAAGCGAACACTTTGCCGGGTGGGGCCGAGGGCTAGAAAGCAAAGGTTGAGGCTCTCTGCTCACACAAGTTCACGTAACAGCACCGGACCTTGGTTATTGGTTACCTCCCCCATCCTCCGGAAAGGTGCGCGTCCAACAGCCAGAGAGAGGAGAGAACAAAGAGTTAAATCTCGAGCAGATGGCGTTGCAGCTCACATCTTCACAGCACCTTCCCCACGTAAAAGTACACTCTAGGCACAGTTCATGCGAAATAACAGAGAGAGAACAAGCCACGTCTCTCCTCCACTGATTTGAACCTTGCCGCCTCCTCCCTTCTGGGGCAGCCCGTCACACTGAGCTCCGCGACATTAGGGGCCGTGTCCCTGACGACTAGCACCGAGAACGGCACTCGGGCCCGGCAAACGTTCGGGGAGTGAGCGTGTGAATTAATGGCCCGAAAGGAGGATCAGCCGGTCTTCCACGGCAGCCATCCCACAAAGCAACTCCGCACCCACCGGCACGGGCCCCGCACGCGACCTCGCACCCCGGTCCGCGTTCACTCACAACTCCCCCGTCCAGGCGCCGGGCCGCGGGCGCTTCCAGGGCGGGGCCTGGCGTTGCGGGCCTGGGTCTCCAGCCCGGTGAGAGAACCCCGAAGGCGGAAGCCGAGCGCCGCTGCTCCGAGTCCCGCGGGCCTTACTGGGCCCGCCGCAGAGCGGACGAAGCGAGGGCGCCCTTCCGCCCGCCGCCGCCCCGACCACTTCCGGGCCGCGGCCTCGGCGCCTCCCACTCCTCCCGCCCCGGGCCACACTCTTTCTTCTCAGACCCCGCGCCGCGCCGCCGGGGCGCCGCCCCCACCGCCGAGTCAGGGAGCGGGTCAGCTTCACGGTGCGTCCCGCCGAGCCTGGCAGGCGGCCCCCGTAGCTCGGATGGGGTCGGATTCTCCCAACTTACATCTTCCCGCCGCCGCGAACTCCTCCCGCTTTCCTCAGCCGCTGAGGCCGGCGCCGCTCTGTCGTCAGGGTTAGGGAGCGGGAAGGCGCCGCTGGCGGCGCGCAGCGATGACGTAGCGCCTCAGCCAATGGGCGCGAGCGAGGAGAGTGTTAAAGGGCCAAGGCGGTTTGTGGCGAGCGGTGTCGAGGGCGTGTACTCTGGGAGGGAGGTCTAGGGCTGCCCCGGGCTGGCCGCGCCCCTTAGGGGGTCGGCAAACTCGTGGGGCTCGCTCGGGCCGGGAGGGGCGCGCCGCGTGGGCGGCTCTCGGCAGGCGTGGAGAGGGTTAACGCGGCCCCGCCCCTCTCCGTGCGCGGGCGCTCTGGCCTCGTCGCTGGCCTGGCTGCAGCCGGGTCGGGACGTTCCTGACTCGGCTGCTTCGCGCCCAGGGCGGCAGGGCGGTGGCAGAGGAGGGTCGCGCGGGCGCTGCGGCCTTTGGCGGCCTGCCGTGGGGGCCCGCCAGGCGGAGGCGGCTCTGCGGGCAGGGCCAGCGCGGGGATGGGTTCGTGCGGTTTAACCAAGCTTGGTGTGCGGGGTGACCGTATGGATGCGGCTTCTGCTCCGGCGGAGCTTGGCCAGGTCGACAATACAGGCGGCACTGCGGCCAGAAAGCGGGGAACAAAAGTCGGGGTAGAAGACAAGGTGCAGAAGGGGAGGCATCTCCGAGGAGGTGACACTGTATCTGAGCTCCGAGTTGAAAGGCGAGCCCAGCAGAGGAAACAGCAGGTGCAAAGGCGTGGAGGCTCGTTGGAAGAAGCAAAGGGAAGCCAGTGCAGCCAGTGCGGTGGCTCGCAGGCCAGGGCGAGGAAGGTGGAGTTCAGCAGTGGGAGGACATGGAGGATGCGCAAGATACGGCGTCAGCTTCATCCCCCGGCCGGTAGACGGTGCAGGCAAGGAGGCACTGTCAGAGCCTCTGGCAAAGGCAGAAGGAGGGGTGAGGGTGCCGGGCCCGGGCAGAAGGCCATTGGAGTAAAACCCGGCGCTGAGAGGCCCAAAGCTTGCCCGGTTTGTTCACCGCTGTGCCTCCCGCGTCCCCACCTGTGCCTGGCAGGCAGTCGCTGCTCCATGACTATTAGTGAGAGGAGCTGTTAAGGCACACTGGGTTCTTATTGTCCCCCAGGATAGAAATCAAGAGAGACAACAAACGAGAGTAGCAAAATGAAAGTTTATTAGCTTGTGCACAGGAGAGGCACGAGGGAGCCAGTGCAGAAAGGGGCAGGTGACTGGCTGGTTAGGGAACGAGATTGTGAGGCTTTTTATTAGGCAAAGGTTGGGGAGGAATGCCTTGTCATGGCATGTAGAGGTGGGGTTGTGCTTGCGCCTGCACTGTCATGTAGCATGCCACTGCATGCGATGCATGTATCATTAGCATGCTAGCTCTCCACCCCTGGGTGTGAATTTTACTATGCTAATGGGGCTAAGGTCACCTTCAGTGGACTCTTGGGTGCTAGGGTGCATGCGTGAGCCCAGGAAAGTCCAGAGGTTGCAGAATGTGGATCTTGATGGCCTCTATCTGATCCTCCTAGCTTACCAATTGGTTAGGGGTCTTATCTTGTTAGGTCAGGGGCCTTGCAGATGTCCCTGTCTCATTAGGCTGGTTCTTGTCTCAGAGGGAAGGTGCATTTGGCCCCAGACGTTGTCTGAACAGGTAGGTGCAGCAAGGAAGAGAAGGGAACAGATCCACGGTGCTGCTATTTTGGAGGAAGGAACCAGTGTGTTTGGAGATGAATTAGATGTCGGGGGAGGACAGGCTTAGTGACTTGGGATGGATGGATGGTGCTGTGGATACAGTCTGCAAGTCATTGCTCTCTCTTCACGTGGTGTTCCCAGCCAGTGGGTGGTGACTCCTTTCCCTCATCCAGTCCCTCTGGCCTGGTCCAGGGGAGTCAAGTGTGCCCCTAACACCTCACCCTGGGCTGAGGGGTGTCTGAGGAGCTGGGAAAAAAAGACCGCCCAGGAGGAGCAGCCTGCCTCCTGAGTCCCTCCACTGAGGCACCAACATGTTCCTGGGGGTGGGGTTGGCAGGCAGTCATTCTGGGTCTGGGTCCTTCCTTTCGATTTACATTTGACTGGAGGTGGGAGGGTGGGGGGCTTTTTAGAGCAAGTTAAATTCTCTGTGACACTATCATATCTGCCATGCCCAGGCATGGAGGGTAAGTGGAACAGAAGGGGGCCCCTGGCCCTGCAGCAGTGAAGGGGCCCAGAGGGTCGGCATGGGGGACTGGTGGCCTTGGTGGTCCGGGTACGCAGCACATGGAGGTCTGTGAGGAGGCCTTGGCAGCACATGGGAGCCCCACACATCCTGGACCAACCATCAGTATTGCCTGAAGTGCCCAAACCAAAAGTGACACTGACACCCTAGGTGGGGGGGGCAGGCCAGTGACCCCACTGTGGTGAAAGGAGAGTTTGGACACCACCAGCTTAGCTGACAGACCCCTCTGCTTTTTTTTTAAATGCTCTAAAGTAATACAATTTGGCATGCATATAAATGTTAACACATTTTATGTTAAATCTAAAAGCATGATTTATTCAGACACATGAATTTACTCAAATTTGTTTCTAAATTACTGATTTTTTAAAAAATATTTTATTTTTTATTTTTCCTTTTTCTCCCCAAAAGCCCCCAGTACATAGTTGTATATTCTAGCTGTGGGTCCTTCTAGTTGTGGCATGTGGGATGCCGCCTCAGCATGGCTTGATGAGCAGTACTAGGTCTGTGCCCACGATCCGAACTGGCGAAAGCCTAGGCCATCGAAGCAAAGTGCATGAACTTAACCACTCGGCCATGGGGCCAGCCCCTAAATATTACTGATTTTTGTTATCAGCTGTTGGGCTTTAAAATTTGAGCATCTTGGCTTTTGCCATTTTGAGGATCAGCAGAATGTTTGGAAGAAACATGAGAAAATAAAACTCTGGAGGCTTCCCCCAGCCTTCCAGAATTCCTGGCTTTCTGCCCTCTCAGCCCCTAGTGCCAACCCTCTGAGCCCGTGGGGGCTGAGGGCCAGGGGGCTGAGGCCTTGGGGACTTCAGGAGGTGTCTGGCCTGGGTTTGGTGGAGGGGGTGGGACAGGGCTCCTGTGAACAGGGCATCTGGTAACGGGCCCCAGGCCTGGAGCTCTATGCCATAGGCATCCTGCAGGCTCTGACCAGTATCTGAGCCCTCCTCCCTGTCCTCCCAGGGCTGAGGGCCACCTGTCGGCGATGTGGGGTTGCTCTCATTTGAGAGTACCCATGTCAAGGCAGAATGTTCCCTCTGCCTTCCTCTATGGGCCTGATGGCCTCTGTGATGTCTGCCCTTGGAGGCTGGTGACCCAGGCTCTGAGAGGGTCAGGGATAGCCTGAGATATACTGGAAGTCACAGTGGGCCACCCAGGAGCCTGGAGCAGGCATTGTGTCTCCTTGTAAACCATGTCAAGGAAGCACTTCTACTCATTGCTGACAATCTCTGTGCCAAGGGCAGGTGTGGCCCAGCCAGGTGGAAGAGAGGGGTTTCGGTGGGGTCAGGGAGGTTGTGATGTCTTGGTGACCTTAGGGGAGGCATTAGAGGAAGAGTCAGGTCCCCAAGGCCTGGCTCCTGTCTGGGGGTGGGTGCCTGCAGCCCCTGAAGAAACCTAGGAAGAAGGAGCCCAGGAGGAGGTCCTGGTCGGTCCTCCTGGGTGGCCAGGCTGGGTCTGAAAGGTCCAGCCAGCCAGTGAGGGTCTGGAGTTGTGAGGCCTCCCCGGCTCCAGGTTCATGTCTCTAAGATGTGGGGGATTCAGGTCCTGAGGTCCCCCCAGCAGGCACCTCTGGACTCTGCTAGGAAGTGCAGGCTGCTCTCTGGAGGGGCTGCAAGGCTGGGGGGCTGCTGAGCTGTGTGCTTGGAAGCCTGTGCTGTGGGCTTGGGAACGTGTGCTGGTTATCACATGCCCAAAGCCCTGTGTCCATTTCTGCTCCAAGGAAGTCAAGAATAATGACACCTGAGCTACCCACCCTGAGGCTGTCATAGGGTACAGGGTGGGGCCCAGCCAGAGCCGCATACAGAGCAGGCTGTGGTGTTGCTGGGGCTCTCACTGGGGCCGAGCCATCCTGGCCTCCAGCCCGGCCCCCTGGTCCCCCCTTGTGCCATCCACAGCCAGTTGACTTGGAGCTTCTCTGACTTTGGAGGCGTCTGAGGCGGGCATCTGTGGGGTGTGGGCCGGGCCCCAGGAGTGGGGCCTGGGCAGCCCCGTGTGTTGAGGAAGGAAGGCAGGGCCCCCGCTCCCTGGGCCCGACCCCATAGCTTCAGCACTTCCTCCTGCCTGCCCAGGCCACATGGGCCCATCAAGTGGAGATCGGACTCCAGGGCCCAGGGCTGTCCTGCTTCCTGGCTGCCTCTCCTGGGGGGCCGGTGGGGACTCGGACCTCTGCCTTGTTGCCCATTCTCAGGCAGCCTCCAGGCCCACCCGCCCTGAGCCCCCTCATGCAGGGCCCCCAGGGTGCCCTGCCCTCTCTTAGGGAAGGGAGAGGGGCTGCGGGATCTTGAACATTCCAGGGTTTGGGGTTGGACCTGAGCCAGGGTTCAGGGAATGGGGCCTTATGTCTGGAGGGTGGGATATCGCACACTCAGCCTGCTGGCCTCAGCTGTAGGGTGGGGTGAGTGGCTAACCCCGACTTTGGTGTTGGGGGTACCTCTTGGAGCCCCTATGAGCCATCTCCTCCATGCAGGAGTGGGTGGAGTTTAGCCCCTCTGGGCCAGGTGGGGCCTGGGCTGTCTACCCAGGAACGTCCCTCTTACTCTGGCCCTTAGTGCCACTGACGGCAGTCACCTTCACACTGATGAGACTGTGTGGGAATGAGGGTCCCAGAGGGCCCGGCCAGCTTATACCATGAGTGCTGTGCTGGTCCCCAGAGGTGAGCTGAACAGCAGCTGGCATGAGGTGTCACTCAGATGGGACAGCAGGAATCAGCTGCTCTGGCTGGCAGCCTAGCCCTGGGCTAGCCTTTCGGAACCCTCTCCCACTCATCCCCAGACTCTGGCCCTGCAGGTCTCAGGTCTGACTGGCCTGGGGTCTTGGGACATCAGGTATTCAAGAAATTGATTGAGTTCAGGCCAGGAAGGCCTGGCCATCTCCTCCGCCTGGGGTATGTAGTCATCCCCAGACAGCTTGTGGCTGCCCTTGGATCTGCCTTCCAGCCTCCCCTCCAAGTGCTGGCCTTGGCTTACACCTCCATCTTGCTGGTCTCCCTGCCTTGGTCTTGTCTGCTGCTTTGTGAGACTGGGTCAGGGTCCTCGGGACTCAGGTGACCTTGGCTTCCCCTGGAGTCCTGGGAAAGATCTGGGACTGGAGTTTGTCAAGCAAGAAACTATCCAGTTTGTTTTGCTTTTCTGAGTCCCTGCAACCAATGGGTCAGGGCACTCTGTTGGGGAGAGAGGAGTGGGTGGGCCTAGGGTATGACCACTTCTGCTGGTCAGCAGGGACCCTCAGGGCTTCCTGAGTGGGTGGGCAGGTCTCATTGGCTCAGGTGGATGACTAACGCATGCATGGGGGACCACCTCCTCGAGGATGCCAGCCTGCCTGCTACAGTCGTGGCAGAGACTGCGGTTGTGTCCTGGTATCTGGGTTTTATCTGGCGTGCCCAGCTAGATAAGGGACTGCATGTCCCAGCTCCTTGCACCTGGTGCTGCTGTGTGCCTGTGTTCTGGGCAACAAAATGGACACAGAAGTGTATGACACCTGGGAGCTGTGCTCTCCTGCTGCACCCCCTGCTTCCCACTGATTCCATCTGGAAGCCTCAGTGGCACCATGGACCCTGAGAGGTGACCTTGAGGAGGGTAGCCTGCACCTGGATGGAGCAGGCAGATGGAGTCTGGTTCCCTGAGACCTTGATGGTGACAGAATGTCCGGACTGCCTTCTCTGGCCTTATTACTTGGCAGAGAAATAAACACCTTTCTTTTTTGAAAGACTGTCATCTGGGCTTTTCTGATGTGCGCAGCAAGCCTATTGGAGAGTCTTTATTCCATAGCAGCTGTTCCTATGGCCTGGGGGTGGGGTTCCCTTAGCCTGTGACCTGCTGCCTGGGAACCCTTCCCCACCGTGCAGGCAGTGGGGGGGCTTCACCTCAGCCCTCCCCCTAGCAGGGTCTCCCTTCCCTCCCCATGTGGCTGCCCTCCTCCCTTGTCAGGGCCCTCTCTAAGTTCTGGGTGCAGCTGTCAGGCTGAAGGGCAGTCCCTGTGTCCACCATCTGGGTTTCAGTTGAGCCACACCGTTGGCCTAGGCAGGACTTTTCCACGGCCTTGCTCTTAGCCCGGATGTGGGTGTCTGCCCCTTGGGAGCCCTGGACCAGGCTGTGTAGGGTCTCCTAACTGCTGTTGGGGGCAGGGCAGGAGTTGAGTCCTGGGGAGGGCTGCGCCTGGCAGATGCAGCAGCTGTTTGGGACCAGCATCCCTAGGGACCATCTGAGCCTGAAGGTCTAGAGGAGAGTGGAATAGGAAGTCAGGGGCATGAAGCAGGCTGGCTCTCCTGATGGGGAGTTCAGCTCCGCACCCCTCCCACCCCCCAGGCTTAGAGCTGTCACAGCACAAACCAAACTAGCCAAGGCCGGCGGTGGGAGGTGGTGTCTGAGGCCTCACTCCAGGCTCCTCAAGGACTCTCAGCTCCAGCATCAGCTTTCCAGCAGCCTCCAGATGACCCAGGGATGCCAGGTGGACCCTAACAGTTGTGCCCCTTCTGCTGCTCCTGGGGTCCCTTCTGTCATTCCTGCAGTTGCCCAAGCTCTGTGCTTGGGTGCAGCCATGCACCCCACCCATGGACACCCCGAGTCCTCTGGGCTCTCCCTGACTGTGCTGTGTGCCTGCCCCTTGTCCCCACTGTTGCAGCCTTGCCTGTGCCCATATCCTCCTCCACAGCTGCCATGTCGTCCACCTAAGAAGGCTCTCTGACCATGACAGTTCCTACTTTAGTCCTGCCAGTCTCCTCTGCACTCATCTCTCCACCTCGTCACCCACCAGTGAACCCACCTCTCCCTGCACTGACGCAGTCTGGTTTGGCGTGGGTGTGCCTCACACATGCTGTTCCTTCAGTCCTGAATGCCTTTCCTCATGACCTTTTTTCTGGCATCAAAGGAGGAAAATGAGAACTTTCTCAATCTTTAACATGTGGGCTTAAAAACAAGCCCAGGCTGCCCTGCAGGAGGGCTGTCAGGCATGGACACATGGCCAGGCCGCGATGGCCTCTACCCTCCTCCCACGACATGGCAGATCCAGCCCAGGTGCAGCAAACCGGCAACCACCAGACAGCAGGTTGGCCGCTCAGACCGACCTCTTGGGCAAGGTTTAGGACCAAAGGCACCCCTAAGTTCATTTTTTATAACATGGAACTAAATGATGATAGTTTCAAGAACTTCAAAGGGACTAAAGGAGTTGCTGAAACTATTTGCAGCATTCATAAACTTTGATACTGATAAAAATGCAAATTTGAAACTCCCAAATGAACCAAAGTGATGAAAACAAGTCTTTTCTAAAACTATGAATTCTAAAGGAATGTAAAAGACACAGAGATTCGAATCACAAAAATTTAGAAAGCTGTAAAAAATAACTGCATAAATGAAAAGTGAGCTGACGTTGAAGGAGCATCTTCTGGAAAATGGCTTAAAGCCCATGAGTGGCCCTGGAGCCAAAGGCCTCCTGCCCTGCCAGGTCTGCACCCTCCTACACCAGCCCTACACCCCTCCCTCACTGCAGATGAAGGATCTGTCAGTTGGTTGTTTCTCTAACCTGCTTTGCCCCTTGCAGTTTGGGTTTGTTCCTTTGTACCACAGCAGCGAGTTCTGTAAGTTTACTGGAGAGTGGGAACAACGAGCTCAGGCTTTTGCGTCTGAAACTTGAACAGGAGGCTTGTGTTAGGACTGTGGGTGAGTGAGTGGTTCTGTGACCCCCATCTTGTGTGTGACTCACAGACCCGGGTCACATTTCCTCCCAGCCTTTATTTTCTGGACAAAGTCACCACCTGTTGGGTGCATCCTCCACAGATGGCCACTCAGCCCGACAGTGATCCCTGACTGGCCTCCCGGCCTGTGACTCCACAGCAGGCCAGTGTTGGGAACGAAGGACTGCCATCCCTCCCCTCTCCAGCTGACTCTGGAAGATGCTGGTGGGATGATACTGGGCACAGGCTTGGCTCTGCCTGGTGTAGTGTCCACACTGAGAAGCAGGGACTCCCAGGATGCCCCCAACTGCACAGAAAGCCAAGACCTCAGCGCCAAATCATGGCCAGGATCTCCCTCATGGATGGCAACAGGCGACCTTCTGTCCATTCTGGGCAGCCTGGTGAGCCCAGATGCCGACTGTCCCGCTGGCTTCCTGTGTCACCCCTAGGGAACCTCTGTGCCAAGTGCGAACGTGGAGATGTCACTGGGTGCTCTCCTTGCAAGCACTTGGGGAAATTCAATCCTGGGGTCAGCTGTGGCCTTTACCTACATGGCTCTCTGCCCAAAGACCCTGAGGCTTGCCTGCACGGACTGCCCGACCTGCTCTTGGTTGGGATCTCGAGTTCTGGAGAGCGGGCTGCGGTGACTGCTGTAGACGTGGATGGTGGCATGCTGATTCCTGGCATGAGAGTACTGACATGCCTGGTCCGTACTGTGCCTTGATTCTCATATCCGTCATAGAAAACAGTGATTAGAAATAAGGGTGCAGATTAAGATGAACTCAGAGGGAGAGGACGCCCACCTGTGTGACCGCTCACCCCACCCGTGCCGACTCCTCACAGCCCCTCGTCCTCGGTGGGCGGCTGCAAGTGGGCAAAGCTCAGGAAGACCTGCTCCAGTGAGATCTGGCTCACGGAGTAGTCGTCCACTCCGTACTTCTCCTTGGCCTTTTCCAGAATACCAAACACCTTTGGGAAGCAGAAAAGCCGCTGTTAACAAGCCCAGGGCCTGGTTCCTTGGCTAGTCTGGGAGTCTTTTGGCCGTAAGGGGTGGTAAAGCCCTGAAAGATCCTACTCCTGCCCCTGCCTGGTCCGTGAAGCACCTTCAGGAAGTCAGCCCCAAGGGGTGAGCCACACTCCCAGAGGGAGGAGGTGGGCTGTGCAGGGCCAGCAGGCACAGGAACCGGGTTTCCTCCTGACTCTTCCCAGGTCAGAGTATGACCCTGGCAACCTGTGTTCCCTCTCTGGGCCTGTTTCTTTTTTTGCACCAAGTTTTTCCCAACTCAAATATTTTGGGTGTAAAACTCCAAACCCAGCAGGTATTAGGGTGAGTGTTAGAGCAGAAACTGCAAGTGATTCTTCCTTGGAAAGAACCTAGAATTACCAAAAAAGGCATGACCACTGAAGGGACCTTCCCTAGCTCTAGCTGAGGCCCAGTGGGGCTCGTGCTCACCTTCGCCCAGCTAAGGTCATTGCCAGGCAGGTGATAATGGACCATCCCTCGGTGTTCATCTTCCAGGATGCTGCCTGCATAAAGGAGAGACTGTGTCCCTGTGAAGGCCTAGCCAGAGGGCCAGGAGAGGGTGGCCTGGGTCTACGGAATCTCGGCCCTCATCCCAGGGATCAGGGGTGAGACACAGACGCCCTCTGCTCAGCATCACATACCTGGGAAGGTCAGGTCCACAAATGCCTTGAACTCCTCTAGGACCTTCTGCTGCCCGTCACTCCGGACCTTGGCCTGCAGGGAGTAGCCGCTGCCAAACTTGCTCTTGAGATGCTGCGGGCTGCCCAGGCACTTGAACTGACCCTGTGCCATGATGGCCAGCCGGGTGCACAAGGCCTCACATTCCTCCATGCTGGGGAGAGAGGGTGCTGGCCTGACACAGGGCTGGGGGATGCTGATGCCTGCCTTCCATGGCAAAGCCCCGTGCAGATGGGAGGGTGTTGATGCCCAAATCAGGCTCTTCCCAACTCCCGAGCTCAGAGTGTAGCCCACATGGCAGAGCCTGGGGACTCTCCTCACAGACTCTGCACCAGCTGCTGACAGGTCTTCTGTCCAAGTAGCCCCTCCTGGCCCACCCCTCCCACAGCCTTATCCCAGCTCTTCCACAGACCCACAGAGATGCCGGCTCTACCTATGGGAGGTGATGACAATAGCCTTGCCAGACTCTCGGGCCCTTGCCACGGTGTCCCAGAGCAGGCGCCGGGCCACAGGGTCCATGCCAGTGGATGGCTCGTCCAGGAAGATGACTGCAGGCTCTCCAAGCAGGGCAATGCCAGTGCTCAGCTTCCGCTTGTTGCCACCGCTGGGGGCCGAGGGGCCGTGGGGAGAGGCAAGGCTGCTAATTAGCATGGGCTCCCCGGGTCCCAGCAGAGGACGGGGCCAATGGTCACAAAGTGCCCCAGGTGAGGAGGGATGAGGTGAGTATGCCTGCAAAGCCCACCTCACAGAGTTGGAGGCCCCAGAGAAAGCCATGCCCAGGGCATTGGTCCATGCCCCCAACTAGAGCAGTAACACCATGTCTGCACCTACGGGGGCCTTACAGGGTCCTGATATCACCGCTGGCTGGCCTTGTCTCCAGGTGGTGGGAACCGGCAGGGCAGCCCTCTTACCTAGTGCTGCCTGGGTCATACTACCAAATCCCTGGTCAATCCTAGAACAATGTGTGGGAGCCCGGCCCTGACCTATGTGGCTGCCCCCAGCTCTATGGTAAGAGAGACCCCGACTCCACACTTGGAAGACTCCTGGGGTCACTGCATTACCAGGTCGGGGGCTGGGGGAGATGGGGCACAGGTGCACCTGTATGTCCTGACCAGCTTGTTGGCATGCGGCTCCAGGAGCAGGCCCCGAAGCGTGTTCTCTACGCAGGCACCGATGTGGCGCTCGGGGATGCCCCGGAGCCGGGCGTACATGACCAGCGTCTCCCGGCCCGTCATGTGGTCCAGCAGAGCATCAAACTGGGGGCAGTAGCCGATCCGCTGCCGCACCTGGAGTTGGAACACAGCCCGGAAGGCAGAAGATCAGAGGAAGCTTCTCCAGCTTTCTCACAGTGGATCTGTCCAGGGTGGTCCATCAGCTGGTGCACAAGCTGGACACAGGAGGGGCTTGGCTAGCTCAGGGAGTCCATGGGCTCCCATGCCGCCCACACTGACGAGTCAGAGATGCCAGAGACTAGTCCACTATGGACAGCATGAGGGAGGGTTGGTGCAAGAATGTATTGATTATACAAAGTCATCATCACCATGTGAATATCTGCTGATGAACCGCCCCTCATTTACGCATCAGATGTGTAACAAGCACCTAATGTGTGCTAGGTCTTTTCTTTCTTCTCCCTCTAGTCAAAGAGATGTTCGCTGGCAACACTGTTGCAGTGGGGCATTGCCTGGTCAGACAGCGTGGCAGCTGGTCTCTGAGCAGGTGGTCCTGTTCATTCAACAGAGCCAGGACGCTGCACAGCCATCTCCCTGACTACCTTCAGCCACTGGAAGGGGACAGGGGAGCCTGGGTTCTGTGGATTCTAGAGATAGGGTTTCTTTCTCTTTGCCCTCCTTGGGGTTCTTAGGCTTCCAGAATTTGCTTAATCAGTTTGGAAACATTCTTCACCATTGCCCGGTCAGTTATCACCTTCCCACATTCCCTCCTTTCCTGCTGGAGCTCAGATGAAGTCTATTTAGAACTTCTCACTCTCTCCTCCACTTTCTAGATCACATTTATAGTTTTCTCTTTCCTGCATATATTTTCAATCTTGCTTATTTCTTTAAACACAGTAAACACAGCCGTTTCATAAGCTGGGTCTGGTGATTGCAAATCTGCAGTGGTGGGCTTGTTTCTCCTGGGGGCCCTTGTGTCTGCGGGTTCTGGTTGGGAGGCCCTGTCTCCTTCATTTTTAGCTGCGCATGGCTCATAGGCCTTGAAACACTATTTAGTCGGTGGTTCTTCAAGGTCTAGGACGAAGCCCTTCCTCCAGAGAGGGTGTGTGCTGCGGTCTAGGGGCACAGCAGACTAGAAGCCCTAGCTGCCAGTTCAGGAGATTTCAGGAGATGCTGTCACTCACAGGAATGGGCTCTTCTTCGTTCCTTTTCCCGGCTCTGCTCAGCACACAGGGAACCTTCCAAGCAATCCCCAGGGTTGGTGGGAGAGGAGGGCAGCCCGGTTCATCCTTACCCTACAGGGTTGCCATTTGGGTTCAGCCCCACGTGGGGAAAGTCTCTTATTACACTGCCACAGGGGGGCCCTGGCCTTTGTTTCTGCCCCCTTCACTCAACAAGGCCCCTAAACCCAAGCCTGAGTTGCCTGGAACACAGTGCGCCCTCTGTGCAGTAGTGCCTCTCAGGGCTCACAGATTTTGACCAGAGTTCCTCTCCATGCTGCGGGCTCTGTGACGCTCTTACCGATGTGGTTTATCATTGATGTTTTATCCAGCTTCTGGTTCTTGGCAGATGCACGGTCTGAACAGTCCAGGGCTGTTCATTACTGTGAGTCTACACACACACACTAAAGAGAGCCTGTTCTTTGGGGCAGTGGGGCAGTACTGTGAGCACTACACCCCCAGGTCCAGAGAAGTGGCTTCTCTGGGAGGGGCCCAGTCTCAGGCACCAGGCAGGTCTGGGCCCTTCTGGCCGAGGGGGCCCTTATCTTTCTACCCTTTCTCTCCTCTCCATCGCTTGCTTAGCTCTGACCCCTGGTCACTACCTCGACCAGCTGTCCATGAACTGTGAGCCAGAAACAAGCCCCATCCCTACCTCCAGGGTGCTCTCTCTTCCCATCTCCCTGGTGGCACCCACCTTCCCGATGTCAGAGCTGATGCTATAGCCCCCGACAAAGGCGTCCCCAGAAGTGATGGTCTCCTCCCCAGTCAGCATTTTGAAAGTCGTCGTTTTCCCAGCTCCGTTGAAACCTAGCAAGCCGAAGCACTCCCCTTTCTGGACTGCGAGGGAGATCTTGTCCACGGCAAGGAGGGGTGCCCGCTGCTCGTACACCTGCAAGGTACCCAGGAGAAAAGAGCAATGGGGAGGCCTGGAGATGGCAGAGAGCCAGCTTCCAGACAGTGCAGGCCGACCCTAGGAGGCCCAGTGGAGTGAGGGCCCACCTTACCTTAGAGAGCTCCTTGATAATCAGAGGTGTATCCAGCAGAGAGTCCAGGCTGGGGGCCAGGATTCGGTTCCTCTCGTCTACCACGTCCTGGTCTTCAGGAAGCACTGACGTCCGAGTGTACACTTCCATCTAATTGTTGCGAAAAAAGACTACGACTGAACTCCAGCCAGAGGGCTCCTTTTCCATGGGAGAAATAGGTCACCGGGACTGCTCCCTCCAGCTCAGCCCCACGTGTGCTAACACAGACCTTTCACAAGGAGAGCAGGGTGGACTTCAGGGCTGAAATTCACATTAAGGAGAGAAAAACTGCCGAGGAACAAGGACGGCGCAGGACTCATGGGGTAAACTAGGAGACTCCTCTGAGGGGTGTGGGAGATTTTAATAACATGGCCAGAAACTCCTTAGAGAAGTCTTAATATTTTAGAGAAGCCCATTTGCCCAGGGTTAATCTGTACATCCAGGGCAGTCTCAGCAGGTTTTGCGTGTGTGTTTGTGGGATGCGATGCATGTGACAAACACAGGGCACCGGCCCATACTGCCTCTGCTGAGACTGAGGACCCCAAGGCCCCAGGCTCCCCAACTCCACAGCTTCAGGGTCTTGGGACTCAAGAGCACCTGGTGACGTGAGGACCATGACTCCTTCCTAGGCTGGGAATGCTGAGGTGGACGTGCACCCTGGCCATGGCCAGGTGACAAGGCCCTCCCTGCATGTGGGCCCAAGGAAGCTGGACTGTGGTAGGAGGGCCACTCACCAGTGCCCGCCGCCTCCGCAAGGCACAGATGCAGGTCTTCAGCCTCCACAGCAGGTCCGTCTCAATGAGGAAGAGCAGGGTGAGGTAGGCAAACCCTGAGGCAGCCATGGAGGTCACGAACCTGCCTACCCCAGGGGCGTTCCATGCATAGAAGTTCTCCTGGTACTGGATGTCTGTGTGGGCAAGGAGAGGGCACTGCACCCTGCACCCCAGGCGCCTCTGTCTAGGCCCACCAGGCGCCTGCACCCTGGCCCTCTTTTTTCTTTTTTTTAAGGTATAATTTTGGTGAGGAAGATTAGCCCTGAGCTAACATCTGTTGCTAATCTTCCTCTTTTTTTTCCTCCCCAAAGCCCCAGTACATAGTTGTATGTCCTAGCTGTAAGTCATTCTAGTTCCTCTAAGTGGGATGCCACCACAGCATGGCCTGACGACCGGTGTGTAGGTCCACACCCAAGATCCAAACCTGTGAACCCTGGGCTGCTGAAGGGGAGCACGTGAACTTTACCACTTGGCCACGGGACTGGCCCCCACCCCGGCCCTCTTGACAGAGGCTGAGAAGGCACAGGGTCCATTCATCTTTGGAGAGTGTGACCCATGTTTGTCACTGCCACATGGAGCCCCAAGCACTTCCCACGTTTCAGGGCAGTTCCCGCCTTTTGAGGGGCACCTATGATGAGTGACTGAGTCATGCCCTCACTCGCTCATTCACACACTGGCTTCCTCGTGTCATGGACTGCACTGAGAAGTAGGACAGGTAAGATGTGCCCCCCTCAGGTAGTCAGGGTTTAGAGAGGGGATGGGCACGCAGCAAAGCAATCCCAAGTAGGTCCTATGAGGTAAGGAAACGGCTGGAACAGAGCAGAGACTGAGCCTGTCTGCGGGACGTACAGGGCTCACAGAGGTGACAGCTGACCACCTGCTGAAGACTGTTCCAGGCACAGAAAGGGCATATGGTGGGCTGAATGGGAGCCCCAGAAAGACAGGTCCACATCCTAAGCCCTGAAGCCTGTGAATGGCCTTACTTAGAAATAGGGTCTTTGCGGATGTAATGAGTTAAGGTTCTCGGGGGAAGATCCTGGATTTAGGGTGGGCCCTAAATCCAATGAAAAATGTCCTTACAAGAGAAAGGCAGAGGGACATTTGAGATACAGGCACACAGAGGAGGAGGCCACATAAAGACAGAGACGGAGACTGCAGGGATGCCGCCCCACAAGCCAAGGAATTCTGGGAGCCACTGAAAGCTGGAAGGGGTGGGTGTGGGTGGGATCAGGTGGAAGCTGGTCAAGGAAGTGGGGACTGCCCTGTGTGTCTGAGAGCTGTGGAGGCAGTGAGGGGTGCCCAGCCCAGGTTTGAGTGGGGCCTGGGCTGACCTCACAGAGGATTAAGGGTCAGCTAAGCAGGAAGGGGGAGCACATATCATTGGGCGGGGTGGTGAACGCTGTCTTCTGAAGACCCTTCTGGTGCTCACACACAGGGTCTCTCAGTGCTGGGACCAGGGACCTACTTAGTCACACCTTGGGCCCAGAGCCCCCCAAGAGAGCCCCTTTGTGGTAACGAGGGTCGTGGGGATGCTCTGGCCAGTCCTCAGGGAGAAAGCGGAGAGGAAGGGGCTGCCCTGAGGGAGGGCCCAGGATACTCACTGTATTTCTTGCAGTAGTGGGCCGCGACCTCAGAGGAGGTGCAGTACCTCCTTGTCTCGTAGTTCTCGTAGAAGCTGCTGACTGCCATGCCCAGACAGTGGTTGGGCAGCACCAGGAACACGCGGTCCAGTGTTCTGGAAAGTTCTTCTAACTTTACCGCTGTGGAGAGAAGGCACAGAACAATTAGTGCTGGAAGACATACCACGCCTGCCCCCAAGGACAGCTCAAATCAGGGGAGGCAGGCTCCCGGTGTTGCCTATACACTGTGTGTGGGGTGGGGCACCCGGCTGGGCATCCCCCATTGATCAACCACCAGGCCTTGCCATGACTGCACTTCCTGGGGGGGGTGGCCCCAGCCACTGTCAGAGCTGCAGTAGAGGACATGCAGATGCCAAGGCAGCTGGCCAAGCAGGGCCACCTTGAACACAGGGACTAGAGTGTGACCTGGCCTGGAGCCCATGTTGGCACCTTCCCCGGTCTGGGCGGAGCAGCAACATGAGTGCCCAGGGTGTGGGGGAGGAGGGGGGTGGTTTCCAGGCTCCCACCTGGGATGCGCATGATGGTGACCATGAGGAAGGTGGCAATGCCCGACAGGATGTTGAATATGGTCAGCCTTGTGTAGGCAGTGGCTGCCCCCGAAAAAAAGAAGTTCATCAGGTACATGAGGGGGATGATGGCCCAGCCGTAGAGCAGCAGCAACAGCAGGGCGTCAGCCATGTGGCCATCCCGCGTAAAGGCGTGCACGTCGAAGGCTTTGAACACCACCTGCAGCAGCACAGAGACAGCAGCTCTTCTTGCCCACAGAGCAATGCAATGAGCCCAGGCCCATCAGCCCACAGGCCAGGTCCATCTCCTGCGGTGGTTTTCAGCCCTAGGGCCCTCCCTGATGAAGGTCCCCCTTCTCCCCTTTGCTGACAGAGCTATCTCAGGGCACCCCACTCCAGGGCCCTATCTACCAGAGGAGACAGATGGGGTGGGGTGGGGGGTTGCCAGGGTGTCCTCAACTGTCCTCCTGGAATGGGGGCTGAGCTGCCAGCATGGAGCCCAGGGTGGCTGCTATCTGCGCAGGGGCCCCCAGGCAAGCCCCCTGGACAAAGGATCCCGGCACCATGGGGCCCTCACCAGCAGCAGCAGACTGGGGACGAGGAAAGACATGAGGTCCCACAGCAGAGCAGAGAGCCAGAAGGTAGCCACGTGGACTCCACTCACAAACTGGACGTGCTTGGCCTGGATGGCCCTCTCGCTGACTGCCAGGATGGAAAATGTGCTGGCCAAGAATGCCATGGCGAAGAGCAAGTTGAGGGCAATGTCAAATCCTTTCCGGCCCCTGTGGGGTTGTGGTGGGGACAGAGCAGGTGAGGGACAGAGCACAGCATGTCTAGGCAGGAGGGGTCCTTGGTCATTACTATCCAAAGCATGCAGTGCAGTCGCCCAGTCGCTAAAAGGGATTAAGAGAGACTGCAGGAGCTGTGGGGGTCTCAGAACCAGGAAAATCCCACCTCCCTGGAGAACAGTTCCTCCTCTGGACTTCCTGTCCCCATGAGGTAGGGCCACTCTCCCAGTCACCTTCAATCTGTCCCCTGTGCCCCCCACGCCCCACAGACACTCAAGTGATGGCACCACCTGTCGATCTGCTTTTCCCACATCTCCTAAGACCCTCTGCCTGGTTCTCTCTGTACTGCCCTAGTCAGACCCCGACTGTCGGGTGCCTGTGCCACTGCAGGAGCTCATTCCCCCATCAAGTGCATTCTGCCTTCTACATTCGGTTGTCAGCAACAGCTTCCAGGAACCGGCTTTGATAGCATTATTTTGTGGCTTAAAAACTTCCTGATGGTTTCAACAAATGGTGCTGGGACAACTGGATATTATTTCGACAAAAAAGGGAATGAACTACTGATACATGCTATAGTGTAGCTGAACCTTGAAAGTGAAAGAAGCCAGTCATGACAGGCCACATATTTTATGATTCCATTTATATGAAATGTCCCAGGTAAATCCACAGAGACAGAAAGTAGACTAGTGGCTACTTAGAGATGGAGTAGAGAGGAATGGAGAGCGACTGCCAGTGGTCACAGAGTTTCTTTTAGGGGTGATGAAACGTTCAATAAAATTATATTGTGGTCCAAAGTACATGGAAAAAATCTGGCCTCACAGAGACATGTAGTTGGAAAAGGGAAGTGTATTTTAATAGTCTTTTCAGATGACCGTGGATATTATTCTTTGATACCAAAACTCAGCAAATAGCCATTTCTTAAAGGTTAGTTGCAATGTGAAATCTGAAACCATATCAATAAATTTCTTGTACTCTATAAAAAAATTGTATTGTGATCCAACAGGTACATGAAAAGGTGCTCAACATCACTAATCATCAGAGAAACGCAAATTGAAACCATGAGCTATCGCCTCACATCTGTTAGAATGGCTGTCATCAAAAAGTCAAGAAATAAGTGTTGGCAAGGATGTGGAGAAAGGGAAACCCTTGTGTACTGTTGGTGGGAATGTAAATTGGTGAAGCCACTATGGAAAACTGTGGAGGTTCCTCAAAAAGTTAAAAATAGAGCTCCCATGTGATCGAGCAATTCCATTGGGTGTTTATCTAAAGGAAATGAAAACACTAACTCGAAAAGTATATGCATCCTCATGTTCATAGCAACATTATTTACAATAGCCAAGCTATGGAAACAGCCTAAGTGTCCACTGATGGATGAATGGATAAAGAAAATGTGGTACATATACACAATGGAACATTATTCAGCCATAAAAAAGAAGGAAAGCGTGCCATTTGTGACAACAAATGAATAAACCTTGACGGCATTATGCTAAGCGAAATACATCAGACAGATAAAGACAAATACTGTAAGATCTCACTTATACATAAAATCTAAAAAACAAAACAAAACTGAATTCACGGATACAGAGGACAGACTGGTGGGTGGGGAAGCAAAATGAGTGAAGGGGGTGAATAGGTACAAACTTCTAGGTATAAGATAAATAAGTTCTGGGGATGTCATGTACAGCATGATGACTATAGTTGATAATACTGTATTGCATATTTGAAAGCTGCTAAGAAAGTAAATCTTAGAGTTTCTTATCATAAGAAAAAAAAATGTTTAACTATGTATGGTGACGCATGTTAACTAGACTTACTGCGGTGATCACCTGGCAATACATACATATATCAAATCATTATGTTCTACACCTGAAACTAACATAACGTTACACGTCAATTAAATTAAAAAAAATTATATGGCGGTGATGGCTCCATGACTCTGAATATCTTAACAACTATTCAATGGTACACTACAAACAGGTGAACTGTATGGTAGGTGAATTCTGTCTCCTAAACCTGTTAAAACAAAACCCAAAGTCCTGCTGCCTGGTGACAGTCACCACACTAAGCCCGACCTCCTGAGCCTTACTTTGGGGTCTCCTAGTCCAGAGCCCACCAGGATGCGGCTGCCACTTCTCGATACTCCCAGCACAGGCCCGCACCTACAGCTGCTAATGACCGTGCCCAGTTTTGAAGGCCCTGTAAGCCTGTCTCTCTCTTACGTCTCAATCGGAGGGAAGGCCCTTCTCCAGCACTTTGTGCATCATTTCAAGGCCCTGCAGTCTGCTCCATCGCAGTATTTATCTTTGTACTTGTCTGTTCCTAGCATGGCAAGGAGAGCAGATGACTGTCGCTGTGTCTCTGCTTTTGGGGTAGGCATGGAAGGTGGCAGAAGGGGAAGGAGACACTGTAAGGCACAGGGCACAGTCTAGAATCAGGGTGAAGATGAAACCACTCCCTATTAATTAACTGCCCTGAAGTGGAGTGACTGTTCTGAAATTAACTGATTTTTGTGGCTTCCTCTGGATGGTCCCCAGAGTTTTGGGGGCTCTGTGACCAGGATGAGGGAAAGTCCTATGCATATGATGGCATGATAAGACCTAAGGAGAGAGATGCCCAATGGGTTCCCTGACTTGAGGCCACTGAGGGGCAATGACACCTGACCTCGCTGTGTTCTGCTGTCGTCGCTCACACACACAGCTGGGTGCTGCCCTGGGCACAAACATGTGCTGGGACTCCCTGGGGACAGTGGCCAGCAGGAGCCAGGTGCAGATTTGGGAAGAGGCACTGCCACTCTCCAAATCCTCAGGAGTCCACCATGGGGACCATGGTGTAAGTGGGATGGGGTCTCACTACCTTCTCTGCTATCCAAGGAAAGGACGAGTATGGAAGGCTGGGGAAGACGTGGGGTTCCCTGACCAAGAACTGGAAACTTGCTGAGGGCAGAAACTATGCTTTATCCACCTATGTGGCCCTTGGTGGCCGCGGCAGCGCTGGAGGTGGTCAGTTCTGATGAGAGGTCCTGACCTGATGGGGGCGGGGCCCTGATCTGACAGGTGGAAGTGGGGTCCTGGCAGGGCATAGGAGGGGTGGGGGCGTGGTAGGGCTGTGCACATACTCATTGAACTGGTCCTTTGCAGCCTGCAGGGCGCTCCGGGGCTGCGGGTAGTTGGAGACCACGATGGAGGCCTGAGGGCCACACAGCAGCTTGAACAGAAGGTTGTCCATGACGGCCAGCGCGGTGGCTGGGGAGTGGTAGGCCTGGTTGTTGAACATGGCAGTGACCACTGTCCGCTCACCAACATCTCTGAAGGATGCGGCCACCAGGCACCGCTCGTTAAAGCCGCCCCCCTCCACCGAGGCCCTGAAGATCAGGAACTCCTCCAGGTCACCTGGGGGGCAATGGCAGAGTCAGCAGTGCAGACGACTGGCCCATGGCCCACATTCAAGACCCAAGCTCTGGGGCGCTCTGAAGGCCTGGAGAACCACGGGAAGGGCATGCCACCTCCCACCGCACAGACAATGTCTTGGCCATGGAACCACGTTGCGGGGCTGCAGGCCTTGGGTGAGGGGGCACCTTACTGCAGTCACAGGAGGCTGAGCAGGCAGAGCAAGCTCTTCCTTCTGTCCTACAAACACCTCCTGAAGCTAAAGAGAGCCACAGAGATATAGGGACCGGACTCAGACCAGGGTCAACGTGGCTGGGAGGGGGCTGGCTCAGGAGAGGGTGAGGCTCTACAAGGCAGAGCTGTTGAAACCAGGGGACAGCCTGGTTGGGCGAAGCCCCTGAGGTGCTGGTCAGGCACAGGGCAAGGAGTGGCCCCAGGTGGGCTTGGACCAGCCCTCAAGACCAGGTGAGTGGTTGAAGGGCTACCTCCAAGAGGTGCGATTACACAGGACTTTCCCCTCTAGTTGTCTGTTTTTCTAATTTTTCTAGAATGAATAAGTACCCTTTTGGGACTGGCCCCATGGCCGAGTGGATAAGTTCGCGCGTTCTGCTTCGTTGGCCCAGGGTTTCGCCGGTTCAGATCCTGGACGCAGACATGGCACTGCTCATCAAGCTATGCTGAGGCAGCGTCCCACATGCCACAACTAGAAGGACCCACAATTTAAAATACACAACTATGTACCAGGGTGCTTTGGGAGAAAAAGGAAAAATAAAATCTTTTTTTTTAAAAAAAGTACCCTTTTATAATCGGGGAAAAAACAGTTTTCAAAAAATGTGGCCTGAGGGAGCGAGACCCTGGAGGAAGAGCTATTTTCTTGCTGCCCGGATGAACTCCAGCAAATTCTCACTTCAGGCCTTAAATTCTCTGGGCCCTTGGGCTCTGGGCAGCCCAGATGCCCGATGTTCTCCTGTAACCCAAGGGTGATGGCAGAAATCCCAATTCCGCCTGCAGCCGGCACAGTCCTGTTACCTCTCACTTCGCTTCTCACTATGGTGTGAAGAGAATGCCAGTTCTGATGAGGGGTGCTGGGGTCCACTCTACGCTCCCAAGTGACCTTAGGTACATTAAGTACAGTTCCACTAGAGCATGTACACACACTGGCCAGCCCACAGCTGCCTGAGTGGCCGCACAGAGCCAGCATCGCACATGCATTCTTCACACACCCTTACTGCTCTGGCTGCACCTCTCACTCAGCTGTAACACAGGGCCAGCAATGACACCTACACTGCAGGACCCAAGGGTCATTCAGGGGACAGGGATGTGTCAGTGAATCCTAACACTGACAGTCACAAAGGCTTCCACCAAGGCCCGCTATAGCTATCATTACATAAGGTAAAGGGTCAGATGTCCTTAAATATAGTGTAATAAAATTACGCAGTGAGGGCGTCAGAACAGAAAGGCCCCACTTGACGAGATGGGCAGGCAATTGGGCCTTTCAGACGGACTCAGCTGGGGCGCCTGCAGCAGCATTCTGAATCCCCCAAAGCCACCCTGCTCCATGAAAGCCCCGTGATCTTTGGGCAGGATGGGTGACAGTCAGGAAACAAGGCTGGGGGACACACGGAGGTGACAAACAAGAAACAAGGGCGCCCGCTACTGCCTCAGTAGGGATAATCTGGGTCATGATGGCTGTCAGGGGCAATGAGCAAGGACTCCGGCTGCCTGAGCTCCCTCCTGGCAGCAGTGCCCACTGCGGTGCCAGCTCGTTCTAGGCTGATGGTACATTCAACCTTCTCCAAAAGAGGAATTTAATTCCTGCCAGGATTTTCTGACCATTCAGTGTGCCGAATTTCAAAGATGCTGGCCAGGAAGTGGGAGGGAAGCAGGAAAACGAGAAGATTTTCAAACACATTCCCTTTAACCAGAGTGCGATGCCTGCTCTAAACCCAGGGCAGTGTCCAACTGCCAGGGCCAGGGACAGTTTTGGTTTTAGGATGTTGGAAGAAAACACTTTGCCACATTAAGGCATATTGTGACCAGCCTAGTAAACAAAGAAAAGGTAACATAAAAATCATCGAAGTTTCCATAGGCAGTTTGCTCTTTGACATTGGCTTAGCAGCATTTATTCAAATACCATGTCTGACCGAGCAAGGGAAACAATAGAAAAAATAAACACACGGGACTACACCAACTAAAAAGCTTCTGCACAGCAAAGGAAACCATCAACAAAATGAAAAGACAACCTAACAATTGGGAAAAGATATTTGCAAACCACATATCAGATAAGGAGTTAATATCAAAATATACAAAGAACTCATACATCTCAACAAAAAAACCCCTAAGAACCCAATTCAAAAATGGGCAAAAGATCTGAACAGAGATTTCTCCAAGGAAGATATATAAATGGCCAAGAGGCACATGAAAAGATGTTCAACATCATTAACTATCAAGGAAATGCAAATCAAAACTACAATGAGATATAACCTCACTCCTGTCAGAATGGCTATAATTAACAAGACAGGAAACAAGTGTTAGAGAGGATGCAGAGAGAAGGGAACACTCATACACTGCTGGTGGGAGGGAAACTGGTGCAGCCACAATGGAAAACAGTATGGAGATTCCTCAAAAAATTAACAATAGATCTACCATATGGTCCAGCTATTTCACTGCTGGGTATTTATCCAGAGAATATGAAAACACAAATGCATAAAGATATGTGCACCCCTAAGTTCATCACAACATTATTCACAATAGCCAAGTCTTGAAAGCAACCTAGGTGCCCATCAAGTGATGAATGGATAAAGAAGATGTGATATATATACAGAATGGAATGCTACTCAGCCATACGAAATGATGAAATCTGGCCATTTGTGAACAACATGGACAGACCTTGAGGATATTATGCTGAGTGAAATAAGTCAGAGGGAGAAAGTCAAATACCGTATGATCTCTCATAAGTAGAAGGTAAAAACAACAAAGGGGTCCGGCCCCATGACCGAGTGGTTAAGTTCGCACGCTCCCTTTGGCGGCCCAGGGTTTCACTGGTTTGGATCCTGGGCGCGGACTTGGCACCGCTCATTAGGCCACGCTGAGGCAGCATCCCACATGCCACAACTAGAAGGACCCACAACTAAAATATACAACTATGTACTGGGGGGATTTGGGGAGAAAAAGCAGAAAAAAATAAAAGAAAAAGATTGGCAACAGTTGTTAGTTCAAGTGCCAATCTTTAAAAAAAATGACAAACACATAGCAACAGAGATTGGATTGGTGGTTACTAGGGGGAAGGGGGGAGGGAGGAGGGCGAAAAGGGTGATTAGGCACCTGTGTGTGGTGATGGATGGTAATTAGTCTCTGGGTGGTGAACATGATGTAATCTACACAGAATTCAAAATATATTAACAATTTACACCTAAAATTTATATAATGTTATAAACCAATATTACCAAAAGAAAATCATGAAACTTTCACATTTCATTTATGAATGGTCCTGAAATATACAATTTCAGTAAGTGACCACGTGGGCACAGTTTAGCCCCAGAGATGAAGCCTTGTGTCTTTCTCTGAGTGCAACAAGTTTCTCCCCCAGGGGACACCTGACAATGTCTGGAAGCATTACTGGTTGTCACGACGAGGCAGGGGAGTGGGGGAAATGCCAGGGATGCTGCTAAACATCCTACTGTGCACAGGACAGCAGAGAACTAACTGCCCCAAATGTCCACAGTGCCTTCAACTAGAAGTGGGGCTCTGACAGCACCGCTCAGGCCCCAAGCCCCCCAGGGATGCCCCTTACCCAGCACCTCACGAGGCTCCTGGCCCTGGGCCTGCAGCATGTCTTTCAAATGCTCTGAGAGCTGTTGATCCAGCTGAGTGGTCCCAGGAACCGAGAAGGGCACAACGGTTCTGCCGTACTCATCCAAGGTCAGCTTCAGGAGGGGGTCGTCAAAGATCTCGGAGGAGTAGTTGATGGCCAGGAGGGCCAGGGTGACACACGTCAGAGGGACCAGGACCTGGGCCGCTACCATCTTCCACTCCCTCCAGCTGTACGTGGCCTTCTTTAGGAACATGGCCCAGAACTGCTGGCAGTGGAGGGCGAGCTGCAGCAGAAGGGATAAGGGTGACATGGGTGGCACTCAGGAGCCAGCATGTGATCCCTGCTCACCAGCAGCAAGCGTGGTCCCCACATGAGCCTGGGGCCTTCAGCTGACATCTGTGGCCTGGGGCCCCAGGGCCTCTCACAGGGCTCAGTCAATGATGTGGAGGACAGGCATGTAAGCATCCCTGCAGGTCCTGATGTGGGCTCGGGGTCTCACAACAGCCTCGGGAAGGGCAGACTGTTTTGTCTTTGTAGGATGTGAGGGGAGCAGCTGCGATCCCACAGGGGAGCCTCTGCCTCTGCCTTCCTCTTGCTCCTGGTAGGAGGACCCTGGCCCTGCTCACACAGGAGCAGACAGACAACCCCCTCCCCAGCTGTCTGTGTTCTGCAACCTCAACCCTTCATTGTCCTCTAAGTGTGGGGAGCACAGGGCTCCAGAGTCAGGCCGACCCGCAGATCCCAGCTCTGCCACGTACTGGCCATTCAACCTTGGCCCAGGCCTCAGTTTCCTGTATGTAATATGGGACAAGTGCTGCCCTCTACCTCTTCAAGTGCTGGGTGCAAAGCAAGCTCCCAGTAAACAGAGCACGGATAGCATCATAAGCAAACATTTGCTCTTATTTGTGAGTGGCCAATTAGAATATCAAGAAATGACAACTGGTTGATTAAAATGCTCTGGGTTTTCCTACTCCCCGCCAACCCTTAGGAGTGAGAGCTATAATCTGCCCTCTTCCCAGTGCACTGACCCTCCCGAAGCCCATGTCTGCTCTTGTGGACCCTGACATGTGGAGTTCCGAGGCCTCCCAATATTCCCACACCGGTGGGCAGGCCCCGAGCACCCACCCCAGTGTTGAGCTTGACGGCGGTGCACTCCTCCTCAATGAGGGCGCCAATGCCATCGGTCGGGTCCATCGTCCCGCACAGGTGGCTGTCCACTGCCCAATCGCTCGCCCGCCTCTCGTGCTGGTACTGCAGGGCAGGGAGCTGGATGGCCTGGATGTCCATGCTGGTGTCCACTAGCTTACCGACCCTGTGCCGAGACACACAAGGCCTGGTCTTAACACAGCTCCCTGGAGAGAAAGCTAAGCTGTCCTTCCCCTGAGAAGGGCGGTGAGGTGGGAAGAGGGCAACTGTCAGAGGTGCTAGAGCAGAATACTGTTGGCTTCACCAGCTGGCTCATTCCCTTGTTCATTCACTCATTAGTAAATATCTCCAGAATACCAGCTATTGCAGCCAAGCGAGGTCCAGGAGAGGGAGACAACCAGACAGGGCCCCTGCCTATGAGGACTCCCAGTGACACAGGGAGACTGATCAAAGCCAGTATTTATAACTGGGGCTGTTGGGAGGCAGAAGGGGGCTTGGGGCATGATGGCAGCACCGGGAGGCCACCTCATAGCCAGTGCAGGAAGCCATGGGTTAGGGTGCTCATTGCCAAGCTGAGCCCAGAGGTACAACCTTGGAAAAGGCATGACAGGGATGAGCCTGTGGAGGGCAGGTGGGTCCTGCGACCGTGCTGGGGCCACAGTGCAGCAACCTCACTCGTGTGGCACTGCGTCTACAGTCTCCTCTAGGCCATGGGATCCTCAAGGGAAAACATCTACCTCACATTTATTTTTGTATTTCTAGTTCTTAGTGCCATATTGGCCAAATAAGCATTCAAGAAACGTCTGATAAATGCGTGAATTGTCTCAAGCTCACCCTGCAGTTTTGAGGGTCTGAATGCTGAATGTTACACCACACAGCTACATCTTCACCATAGCTGGAGGCACACTCTGGCATTATCATCTAGACCTGAGAGGAGCTCAGCAAGCCTGTCGCTGCTGTGGCCCGGTAGGATGCGTGGCACCCCACGGGAAGCACGCACACACTCCCAATGACGGGCTGAAGTGTCTGGTAACCGGAGCACAGCTGCTGTCTGCTTTCTGAACTGCTGTGCGTGTTGGGCACCTAGCTGAGTTTGTACAAGTGGTACTAACAGAGTCATGATCTGAACAGGGCTCTGACAGACGACCCACTGCCCTGCTCCCACCCCAGTCTGCATCTACCCTTAGATGGGTGTTTGAGATGAAAATCAAGGGGACTGTTTTATCATTACACTTTGAAAAAAATCATCCACATGGCTGAGTCCTAGACTGATGGAAATACATGTTTACTGACCGAAGGAAGACCTCTTCCATGGTAGTGACAGACGCCCCAAAGCTGGCGATGCCCAGCTCCTTCTGCTTCTTTTCCAGTTTAGCAAAAAGACTTTCAAACCTGAAAAAAAGACCCAGAATGATGAGTCACTTCTCAGTTACTTTCTAGATAATTCGTTCCTAAATAGTTACCTCTATGCAGAGTGCAGGAAGGGCAAAGGAAGGTTAGCTCCTTGAAATGTCATTTCAAAAAAAATAAAAATTGGGTTTTCCATAGTGGCTGCACCAATTTACATTCCCACCAGCGTTGTACGAGGGTTCCCTTTTCTCCACATTCTCTCCAACACTTGTTATTCCTTGCCTTGGTAAAAAGAGCATTCAGAAGGGCATGAGGTGGTATCTCATTGTAGTTTTCATGTGCATTTCCCTAATAATTAGTGATGTTGAACATCTTATCAGGTGCCTACTGTCCATCTGTATTGTCTTCTTTGAAAAAACGTCTGTTCAGATCATCTGCCCAATTTTTGATCAGGTTATTTGGTTTGGTGCAACCATAATGGAAAACAGTATGGAGATTCCTCAAAAAATTAAAAACAGAACTACTGTAAGATCCAGCTATTTCACTTCTGGGTATTTATCCAAAGAACACAAAAACACTAATTTGAAAAGATATCTTCACCCCTGTATTCACTGCAGCATTATTCACAATAGCCAAGACTTGGAAGCAACACAAATGCCCATGAACAGATGAATGAATAAAGAAGATGTGGTATATATACCCAATTAAATACTACTCAGCCATAAAAAAGATGAAATCTTGACATTTGTGACAACACGGATGGACCTTGAGAGTATCATGCTAAGCAAAGTAAGTGAGACAAAGAAAGACAAATACTGTATGATTTCACTCATATGTGGAAGATAAACAAACAAACAGATACAGAGAACAGACTGATGGTTACCAGAAGGGAGGGAGGTGGAGGGACGGCAAAAGGGGTGAAAGGGCACATGCATATGGTGAGGGATGGAAACTAGACTTGGGTGGTGAACATGATGCAGTCCACACAGCACTTGAAATACAATGATGCACACCTAAAATTTATATAATGTTATAAACCAGTGTGACCTCAACAAAAAAAAAGTTGGGTTTTGTTCCCTTTTTTTTCCACATAGCATCTTGTGAGTACTTTGGCCTGTTAGGCATTATTTAATAGTAGACACCTACATGACATCACAAATCAAAAGAAATGGGTGAATATTCATTTGATCCTAAAGAAGGGAAGTACTTTCTAAGAAGAAACCACAAAGGAAAAGATGTGACCCATTAAATGTAAAATATCTGCATGGAAAACACATCCCACGAAATTAGGCAACAACAAATTTGAAAAAGTTGCTAGCAAAATGGTTGATATTAATATATAAAACACTCTGACTGATAAATGAGTAAAAGACATGAACACACAGTATCCAGAGGACTCAATGCTTAAAGGGCAGTAACTACTGGGAGTGTCAAGCTCCCACTGGCAGATGGAAGAAATACAAAATGCCAATTAAGCAAGTGTGTGCCATCTCACCCATTCGATAAATAAATATTAAAAGAAAATTTACTCAAAGCTGGCCGCTGTGGAGTAAAATGGACACTCTCCTGTCCTGCTATGGGGAAGCCCAACACAACTCCTTTCTAGAAGGGAATTTGGTAATGTTTACCCCACTCTTGGGAATCTATTCTGAGGGGGCACTGGAGATCTAGGCAGAGTCTTCTAGAAGGATGTTCACTAGCATATTTTTTTTGGAAAACGTGCGCATATGCTAACAGAGGAGATGTTCAGATAAGCTATGGTATCTCTGAGTCAGGGAACACCATGCAGTTATTGATACCACATTACTCAATCGGGTTTGTAGGAAGATTAAATGTAGTTTTAAGATTTACATCCCAAAGTTTCTGAATGTGAATCAAGAGTTTGATTTTTATCTCCCCACACTGGTAGCCTACTCTGTTTATGAGGCACATGTCCATGACTCAAAGTCTGAAGCCAAGAAGATATACAAATTCACAATTCCACAAATAATTCTGAGTGGGCTGCTGCGTACGTTTAACTCGTGTTAGGAGCGAGCCACGTGCTGTGTGTGAAAGACACCAACGCAGTGAGCACCCCTTTGACGAGTCACACTCTTTCCTTATGTACAAGTTAGGTCTCTCTCAGCCTCGCTGCACAGGGAGGCCTAGCACCCTGGACCCAGCAAGCAGATTCACCATGCACTGACCGTCACAGGCCCAGGACCTGAGAGATGCCCACTGGTCAAGCCTGATAGGTCACAGGTGACACTAGGCATGGAGTCCTGAAGGCCCACTGAGCCCCCTTCTCTGATCTGTACCTGTGTGCTCTCTCTGGGAAGCGCATCTGTGTGGTCTCTCTGGGATGCGTACCTGTGTGCTCTCTCTGGGAAGCGTACCTGTGTGCTCTCTGTGAGACACGTACCTGTATGCTCTCTCTGGGACGCATACCTGTGTACTCTCTCTGGGACCCATACTTGTGTGCTCTCTCTGGGACGCGGACCTGTGTGCTCTCTCTGGGACGCGTACCTGTGTGTGCTCTCCTTGGGAAGAATAAATGACAGCTCTGCTCCAGCACTGCTCTCCAGGGTGGCGTTGGGGACGTGGTGGTGGACCAGCCGGGAGATGCCCTCGGCGTTGCAGTGAGGCTCCTTCACCAGTGTCATGTGGTAGCCTGCGCCTGGAACACCATGGAGCCCCATGTGAGGCTGTCTTCTACTTCTCCTGGCCCACCTGGGCTTTGGCTCATGGGACATGGGCTGGAGAGCAGGACACCTTTGGAATGCCTCTTGGAGTGCTTCACCTGAGGGTCTTGCTTTCCACCCCCTAGCTGGCAATGGGTGCTGGGCATGGTAAAGAGGTGAAGCCTGAGCCTGACTTCAGACTTCTACTCTCAGAGGCTGTGGCAGAAATTGTCCCCAAGACTTGTTCTCCTCACTTCTCCCTAATGGAATCCCAGGATGAAGGTCGCCCTCTCTATCCTTCCCCCAGCTTGATGGTAACCATATTAGGTCACCATCTGCTCAACGGGACTATGTGCTGGTCAGGGGAAGCCACAGAAGCAAGGTGTGCAACTCCTAGGGTGTCTAAGCGGAGGGGCACTTGTGTTCTATCTTTGCTCCTTCTCACTGGCAGAACATGGATGGGACCCGCCATGCCAGCACCACGTGGGACCATGAGCTAACCTAGAGAAGGGACGCCATGCTCACATAGCAAAGAGAGGGCTGACTCCACACACCACCCACCAGCCCTGGACTTCTCGGTGAGCCACTTGCTTGTTTGAGAGCGATAACGCTGGTGAGTGTGCTTGGCCTCTCCAAGGGCACTGCTCTTCTTGGTGGCCCTGGCACTCAACCACTATTCCATGGGTCAGGCTAATCAACTCAAGACTATCTGCTCCATTTCCCTCCCTCCTCTTCTCACAAGCCCCTTTGCCTGGGGCTTCAGGTCTCCATCCAGAGGCAGCAGAGCAGGAAGTCTAGAGATGGCCTCTCACTGCCTGATCTCAGGGTTCTTCATGAAAGGTACACGGGCACTCTCTTCAACACAATGGCCAGTGACACTAACTCTGTGAAGGGACGGAGGTTGGGCTGCCTGCCCTGCTTCCCGCCCTCAGCTGCTCACCGTATTTCTGTTTGAGGAACAGCGATGACCCGCAGCACTGCAGCTCCCCCTTGGCCATGATGGCGATGCGGTCCCCCAGCAGGTCGGCCTCGTCCATGAAGTGGGTGGTCAGCAGGATGGTGCGATCACTTTTCTGCTGCTGGAGAAGGTCCCAGATGGCCCTCCTGGAGATGGCGTCCATGCCTGAGGTGGGCTCGTCCAACATCAGCACCTGGAGGGCAGAGGAACAGCCTCCTGACGATGGCAGAGCCATGTGCCAGGCCCAGGCTGGCTGTACTATAGGCCCTGTGTGGCTCAAGTTCCAAGAAGATGCAGCAGTACCGCCCAGGCCAGACTGCCCACCCAGGGCATCCAGTGTACTCTGGACCCTGCTATGCAAAGTGTTTGTCCACTGTGCGTGGGGGCCCTGACCTGCGTCCTTCAGGAGGCTGGGCCTCACTGCCCCTGTACCTTGGAGCCTGCTATGAGGGCGATGCCGATGGAGAGCTTGCGCTTCATGCCCCCGCTCAGGAACCTGCACCGCGAGTCCCGCTTGTCCTCCAGACTGAGGATGTGCAGCATTCTTTTGACTTCTTCAGGGCACTTCTGGCGTGACAATCCCTTCAGCTGAAACAGCAGGGGACAGAGAGATCCGGCAGGTGCTTCTGACAGGTGCCTGGCCTGTTGCACAAGCCACTTGGCCTTCACGTTGTCTCCCTCCCTTTATGTGTTGGACTTGGCATCCTGACTTCTCTCCCTGCCTCCTTTACTCCAGATCTGGGGCTCCTCAGAACAGGTTTCAGTTTGCTGGGAGGCTAAGGGCTCTCCTGGCTGCCTCAGGAACCCAAGGCGACTGAACAACCACAACCACCTATGAATCGTGTCACCCGCCAGCTCACCTGAGCATAGAAGTACAGGTGTTCTGCAACAGTCAGGTTGTCAAACAGGACATCGTGCTGCGGGCACAGGCCCAAGTTCTTCCGGATCTGAACCATGTCTTGCGAAATTTCGTACCCACTGATATACGCCCGTCCACTGGTCGGGGGGAAGAGGCCTAGGGCCAAGCAGAAGACCCCAGGGGCTTAAGTCCAGCACGCACACCCTGACAGTCAGCACGTGGTGGGAGACCGTGGCCTTGCTCCCGAGGTCTCGCTTTGCTTTACCGAGAAGCCCACCTGTGAGTGAATTTGCCGGTAACCCCTGTTCCCCGCTGTGGTGGAGACAGAGGCAGTGGCCCCTCACCTGTGAGCATGGAGAGGGTGGTGGTCTTCCCTGCGCCATTATGGCCCAGCAGGACAGTGATCTGCCCCTCGTACAGGTTCAGGTTCAGGTCTCTGACAGCTGCCTTGCCCTTGTTCCCCACTCTGAACACCTGCAGGAAAGGCAGAGGGCCACCCTGGACTTCCGGGGCCCCTCAGGGACCTCACTTGGACAGGCCCCTCCTACCCCCTCTGGAATATGCACCCAAGGGTCTCAGAATAAGACTATACCCAGGGTCACCGATCATTGCACAGAGAGACGAGAAGTTCTGGGCAGACCACTGACTGGAGGCCATGCTGCTTCCTACTGCTCTCTGGCCTCCCCAACCCCTGACTGGTCCCCAACACCCTCATTGTCTCAGCAGGATAAGAAGGCCCACGAGGCCAAGGCACTGCAGTGCAGTGAGAACGGCAAGAGTTCACTGCAAGGCTGGTGACAGGTTAAGTCTGGTGGCATGTGTTGCCGACTTGACTCAGAACTGGGCCCTGGGGATACTTTGCCTGGGAGAGCTGGTCAGAGAGCAGCTGCAGGGATCCAGGAGGCAACAAGGCCTGGAGGATCATCACCAGCTCAGAGAGCCCTGGGCAAGGCAGCAGGGCTCGCTGCCTGGGGCCCTGCCGTCCCCCACCCCGCAGTCCCCACAGGGTGTGGCACCTTGGACACATGCTTGATCTTGATCCCGGCCACCAGGTCCTCGGGCTCAGCCTCAAAGTACTCGGTTCTGAGCGCTTTTTCAGGGTCATCGTCATCTTCCTCTTTCCCGAACACTGTCCTTGGGCGTCCACACCAGTACGAGGGCTAGGATGGAAACCAGATGGGGCTCAAAGACCAATTCATGTCAATTCATATTGTTTGTGTCAACCAGAGAAACAACGAACCAACATGCTAAATAGACAAGGCACCCAGCCCTCAGTCTCCCTGCATGGTGCTGCAGAGAAGATGCCGATTTGAGGCCCAGGGTGGGGGTCAAGATCCAGCATGACTCCTCTCCCCTCTACCCTGGGGAAGCTCTCAGGCTCAGTTTCCCAATCTGCCATATGGGCATAATGGTAACTCACAGGCTTACTATGCCTATCAACTCAGACATGACACAGAGAAAAAGTAAACAATGACATTGCATACAAAGAGAGGTTACTGAATATTCTAGTCCAGGGGGACTTTGGGTCAAAATGAAGGAGGCTGTGTCTCCACATCCCGACTGTGTCCTTACTCAACTACAGGGGAGCTCATGAAATAAGCAAGAGAAGACAAAGGGGTAAGCCTCCCTCTGCTCTGAGGAGGCGTCTCCCTGCCCTGCCTAGAGGACGACCCTCCACCCTCTGCGTAGCCATCACAGTGAAAGGCTGTGTGAGGGGTGACAATACAACCACAAACCGCCCATGCTCCCCGAGCTTGAGGGCAGCCTGCGGCACAGTAAGACAGTGCTGTGGGCAGGGTCACGGGAAAGGTGCCAGTGGGGCCCTGGAAGAACTGCCCCCGGAGATAAGCTCTGCGGGTGAACCTGTATTCCCTGTGTGTTCCCAGTGCCTGGAATAACTCTGGCTCATCATATTCCACTGATTTTAGGGAACACATCTCTCACGTTTTAAGTGACTCTGAAACCAGAATGTGTCTTACAAATCACAGAATGCCATAGTTTAACTGTATTTTTCTCTCTTAGTGATAAAGTAATGGTACCCCTAAGAATCACTGGCATTTAAAATTTGATGAAACACATAGTAGACACTGGATAAATATTTGTTGAATCAAAGAATGAACAATGAATGGAGAGCCACCTAACTAACCATCAATAGGGAATTAGTTAAATATACGGTGGCATATACATGGAATACTGTGCAGTCATTAAAAAATGAAGTTGAGGGGCCAGATCAGTGGCATAGTGGTTAAGCTCGTACATTCTGCTTCAGCGGCCCAGGGTTCGCGAGTTTGGATCCCGGGTGCAGACCTACACACTACTCATCAAGCCATGAAGTGGCAGCATCCCACATACAAAATGGAGAAAGACTGGCATAGATGTTAGCTCAGCGACAATCTTCATCATCAAAGAAAAAAAATGAAGTTGATTCATAAAAATGTATAAGTTTAAATACATTTATAAATAAAACAAAATTTATAAATATATATATAGATAAAAATCTAAAAGTTTACTTATAAATAGATCCACACACATACGTACTTAAGATATCTAAGATGTACTGTTAGGTAAAAAAAAAAAAAAAGCAAGTTTCAAGCATTTAAAAAATATGGCCCCCTTTTTCTAAAAACAAATTATAAATGTTATACACACATACATCTGTCCTACGGGATAACAGAAGCATAGAAAACATCTGGAGAACTACACACCAAAGTGTCAGCAGCATTCATCTCTTGGGGGGTGGGATTATGCTATAGATTCCAGCAACATGATCATTTTTATAAGAAGCTGTATTACTTTATGGGCAGAAAACCCAGTATTTTTTCAAGCAAGGGGCTGGAGGTGTAGGTGGGCTGGTCCTGTGGATGGTGGGCCAGCACGAGCTCCTTCTCCCAGGCCCTGGAGCACAGGGATCATAGCGGGCAGTGGAGGGTCTCAGGGCCTTTAGGACACACTGCTCACTGACTGAGCACAGGGCAAGTCCTCTATCCAGGCCCAACTAGGTGTCATGTGTCAGGGACTGAAGGGGGCCAGAGGTGAGTGCTGGGGACACCTCTACCCCCTCAGAGGTGGCCAGCATGAAGAGCGGGGGTGTCAGAACTCACCATGATGAAGAAGTACCAGGGCTGGGGCACGCCAAACTGCCCTGGGAGCACAGCCTCCACGTACCAGGTCACCAGGCCGTAGAGGATGGAGTCCAGCAGCAGCATGCCCAGCACTTGCCCAAAGGAGAAGTCATCATCCACATTGACGGGACTCAGGAGGTCTCGCCATTGGACACCTGTGCCTGGAAGACACACCAGGAAATAGGCTGAGATGGACCTACAGCCCCTGATGGCATGCGTGTACATGTCACTGCAAGGCCAGCATGACTCCTCCCCTACTGCTTTTGCAGCAAACCTGATCACTTTCTTTAAGGCTTTAAGACAACAGCAAGTTACAAAATTGATGTTGGAGAACCAGCAACAGCTCATTAACAGACTAGACGGGCTCACTTTTGATTTATAACACATACACACATCCATACACACATATACATATACACGTCCCAACATACACACATACACATCTGCATATACATGATTCGGGGCAGGACCAACACTGGAACACTATGCATTTCATATAAGTCTTTTTAAAACACAGAAACATAGGGGCTGGCCCCGTGGCTGAGTAGTTAAGTTCGCGCGCTCCACTTTGGTGGCCCAGGGATTCACTGGTTCGGATCCCAGGCGTAGACATGGCACTGCTCATCAAGCCATGCTGAGGCGGCATCCCACATAGCAGAGCCAGAAGGATCTACAGCTGGAATATACAACTATGTACTGGGGGGCTTTGGGAAGAGGAAAAAAACAGAAAGAATATTGGCAACAAATGTTAGCTCAGGCGCCAATCTTAAAAAAATAACAAACACAGAAACACTTCAGACACGTCTAACGCTCTATTTAGTGGTACTCGTAGTGCTCCGTCTTCTCTCTGGTTTGCAACATCACATCCAAATGATGCCTGGGGATTCTGTGTGGCCGGAGCACCCTCTGTTGGCTCGAGGGCCCCCATGGAAATGGCCGCTCTCTGGCCTCGGTCAGTGTTCTCTTTCAAACAACTAGAAATTTGTCTGTTTTAAGAACATTTGGTATAGAACTTTGAAAAACAAAGGCGCCATATAGTTAGATTCCTCTTTGTAAGTGGCTTTTTAAAAAGTATTTGAATCCTGGAAGGGACTGGGCATTTAAAAGGTCCACATTTTATCACACGCTACCAAACACAGAAATACATGTAGTTAAAAGCCAAAGTGTTAGAAGACATTGCCAATTGAAGAAAAAATTCTAACTAAAGATAAAGCCACACTGAAGGTTCCTGTGGCCACCCACCTACCTTCTTCCATACCCCATCACTAGGAAGCTCCATCAGCTAGGAATTGCATGGCTGGAACAAATGACAGCACTCAGCCTGAAAAAAGGTCCATCTGAATGGGGCAGGGCCAAGATGCTCTTAAAATGCACACAGGTGAGGCATTCAGAAGGGAGATTATATTTCACCTCCTGCTACTAGGGCCAGAACAACCCGCAGAAGCTCCAGGGAGATGGATGCCAGCACATCAGTCACGCAGAAACTCATCCTCACCCCTTATGCCTCCTCTTAGACCCAAAGCAAGTGAGAGAGAGGCAGGGCTGGGCCTGAGTCCATTCACCTCTCCAAGGCCCTTCCTGGAGAAGGGTTTGCGTGATCAGGAAATGAATGAGGGCTTCTCCTAGGAGGCGAGCTCTCCCTCTCCAGAGATTTCCCAGGGGGTGAGGGGTTAGGTGCCCTCTCATCCCTTTAGAGGATCAGGCTTGACTCATCCATTGAAATCTGAGTGGCTACTGCAGAGTTTGCAAAGTGGGGGTCCACAGGCAAAAGCCAGCCCAAAGCAGTGTGTATTCGACCCTCATCATATCTTAAAAATCAGGAAAGTTCAGAAAAATCAAGAAAATAATGATCTGATCTGTCACTTGTTTCTCTCTCAGGCCTCCCTGCCCTGGTTGCCAATTACTGAAGGAGGTACTGGGGAGCAGGAAGAGGGGGAGATGCTAATTCTACCACTTTACCAAGAGCTAGGAGTGAATCAAAACCTGCAGACTTTGAGGCCTCTGGTGTCATAATTCAGAATGCCTCAAGAGGCAGGAAGAGACTCAGAGGTCATCAAGCTGAATCCCACCATGGGCAGATGTGGATCCTCACGTCCAGGGTTTTCTTGCAGTAACAGCTGGGATCCAGGCTGGGCCTCAAGTGGAACCCAAAGCTGGGATTAACTCTGGCCAAGTGGTGGCCGATGTCACACTGGACTGGACTTTAACCCTCTGTCTTCTGAACTGTGCTGTCTGTGACCCACCTCCCCTATGGCTCCTGTCATGCCTCCCGGTCTGCACAATCACCGAGGACCTGTCTTCCAAAAGCGCAGCTCCTTTAGCTGTCCTGATGTGCCTGTTTGTTACCAAAGCCGGAGTCTGAATGTGGGAGGCACCTCTGCTTAGACTCTCTCAGTGTAACTGAAACAGTAAGGGCAGCTTGTGAAAAGGAAAATACTCACCTTTTGCTTCAAATTTTCCTATGAGCTGGGCTCCCATTGCCATGGCAACATTGGACAGGAGACAGGAGAAGAGCTTCTGGCTAAGAGTCATCCAGTTGTATCGAGGAGCAACAAAGAAATACGGGATGTAGGTGAAGAAGTAGAGGAAGCCCCCTATGGCTGCTGCCATGTTGGCTACAGGTGGAGAGAGGAAGACAAGTATGCTAAGAACATGTAAGAATATTTGCAAGAACATGTTCACAAGGGAGCCTGTGCTCCATCCAAACAAAGGCATCAGCCATCAACACAGGGACATAAGCCCCAGTACTGGGGGACTCCAGGCTCAGCCCATTGCCTCTTCCTTGTTATGGGGGCACATGCCCTAGGGAATGTGGCCCTGCCCGGGGCTGCACATGTCCTCCATGTCCTGGGGAACCCAGTGTTTTCTCCAGCCCTCTCCTGCAGACTTCAGCCCCTGTTGCCTTGATATTGTGTACCTGACATACCCCCTTCCCCCAGCCCTCCTTCTTCCCTGGTCTGCCCCATCTCATTCACTCGTTCACTTGCTGAGCATCTACTCTGTACCAAGCTGTTCCAGGCCCCAGGGAGACTGCCACAAACAAAACAGACAAACCCCCTCCCCTCCTGGAGCTTATAATCCCGTGGGGACACAGACAGGAAACAACAAGTAAGAGAATGTGCTGGATGGGGCAGCCCCATGCACAGCAATGAGGGGGACAAGAGTGGGACAAGATGTCCCCTGGGCTGGGGGATGTGACTGTAACCAGGTGGCCAAGGAAGGCTTTGATGAGAAGGTGACACGTGGGAAAGACCTCAAAGAGGTGAGGACTGGGTCGTGGAGGTGTGGGGAGAACTGTGGGGTTTTAGTCCATGCTGAACCCTCAAATGCTTTGGTCTCAAGACCCCTCTATGCCCTTAAAATTTTTCTTTTTGAGGACGATTAGCCCTGAGCTAACATCTGCCAATCCTCCTCTTTTTTCCGAGGAAGACTGGCCCTGAGCTAACATCCATGCCCATCTTCCTCCACTTTATATGTGGGACGCCTGCCACAGCATGGCTTGCCAAGCGGTGCCATGTCTGCACCCGGGATCTGAACTGGTAAACCGCGGGCTGCCGAAGTGGAACGTGCGCACTTAACCGCTGCGCCACGGGGCTGGCCCCTGCCCTTAAAAATTTTTAAGGATGTGAAAGAACTTTTGTTGATGTGAGTTATTTATTCATATATATGTGTGTATATATTCTTAGTATTAGAAATACTAAAAAATTTAAACCCATCACAAGTTAACATAAATATTTTTATGGAAAACAACTATATTTCCCACAATTTAGTGAGAAGAGTGGCACTGTGTAACATCTCATTAAACAGATTACAGCTGGATTCTCATATCTGCTTCTGCATTCACTCTGTTGTATCACAGTCAGCCCTCTGTATATGTGAGTTCCGCATCCTCAGATTCAACCAACCATGTGCTGAAAGGCCTATGATGGTTGTGTCTGTACCGAACACATACAGACTTTTTTGTCTTGTCATTATTCCCTAAACCTAAATACCAATACAGTATAACAACTATTTATGTAGCATTTACATTGTATCAGGTACTATAAATAATCTAAAGATGATTTAAAGTATATAGGAGGATGTGTGTAGGTTCTATGCAAATACTATGCCATTTTATATGAGAGACTTCAGGGGCCGGCCAGTTGGCACAGTGGTTAAGTGCGCACGTTCCACTTCGGCGGCCCAGGGGTTCACCAGTTCAGATCCCGGGTGTGGACATGCCACGCTTGGCAAGCCATGCTGTGGTAGGCATCCCACATACAAAAGTAGAGGAAGATGGGCATGGATGTTAGCTCAGGGCCAGTCTTCCTCAGCAAAAAGAGGAGGATTGGCAGCAGACGTTAGCTCAGGGCTAATCTTCCTCAAAAAAAAAAAGAAAGACTTGAGTATCCTTGGGGGCTCCCAGAACCAACACACTGTGGATATCAAGGGATGACTGTACCTTGTTTTGGGTGAAGTACATGAAGAAAATCCAGCTTCACAAAGATGAGTAGTTGGAAAAGGGAGAGGTATTTGAATAGCCTTTTCAGATCTTTGTGGATATTCTTTTTTGATACTACACCATTCAACTACCACTCACTAAGTGGTAGTTTCTTAAAGATTAGTTTAGGTGCCATGTGGAATAAAAGTAACTAAGGACCTTTTCATAATCTGTTACATGAAAATCCATTGGTCTATCTTGCATTGTGAATGGGTTATTACTCTTGCATGATTTTGTAACATGATGCATTGGTCATTTGGAAAACACTGCTTGTTGAGCAATGCAGATCTTCCAAATGTTGACACATTTCATTAAACATTAAAAAAATCACATTGGGGATATTATCACCAATCTCATAAAAAACTACTGGGAAGCTTACAGTAGTAGATTCAAGTTCACAAAATTCTATTTTTTGCTTGAAAGCTCGAATTTTGTAATTAACATAAGATACTGTCAGTTGTTTTCCTTAAAAGACAGCCCATCTGTGAGAAAATGTCTGGCAAATACTCAAGTATGAAAGACTATAATCCGATAATTGTTCTTTTGAGCAAAAATGGTGTTCCATGAACAAAGCAGCTAGTTTAGCTGACAACTCAAACAACTGCTCGCATACGTGCTTTCCCTGGAGATAATCACACTACGATGAAACTACTTCAGCATGCAACTCTATGTGGACATCCCCTTTCATCACACAGAATATTAAAAAACTATACTTAAGAGTTGAAGTTTAATAAAATCAATTTTTACTGCTCCATCAAGGACATTCTTGAGGGAGACTTGCATTTTTTTGTTTGTTTCCTGGAGCGTGTGGTGGTGAAGAACATGACATCTGGTACAGTTTGAGGCCTGTCTGGCTTTGTGCCCACGGCTGGCGGTTTTACACTGATGCTTTTGTACTGTGAGGGTATGTGTCAACATGGTAGAAAAGGCAAATGACATCTTGGTCTTATTACAAACATAGTTTTGATTTTGTGAACCCCCTTAAGGGCCTTAGGGACCCCCAAGAGTCCATGGACTGCACTTTGAGACCTAGGCAGAGGCAAGAGCCATGAGAAGGGAGTGTGGCGGGACTGGAGCAAGTGGGTGGAGAGCAGCAGCAGGCGAGGCCTGGGCTGGGCAGCGGCTTCAGCTTTTCCTCTGAGACCCACAGTCACAGGAGGATTTGAGCAGAAGAGTGACAGGCTCTGGCTTACATTTTCAGAGGATCATACTACTGGTTACATTGAGAACTGAAGGGTGGCAAGGGCAGAAGTAGGGAGACCAGTGATGAGACCATCACCATAAACCAGGCCAATGATGATGGCGGCTTTGGCCAGGGTCAGGCCGTGGAGGAGGTGAGAAGCGGTTGCAGTTTAGGTGTATCTTGACATTATTGCCAACAGGACTTGTGAACCAGACATGGAGCCGGATGAGAGAGGAAGAGAGGAGTCGAGGATGATTCCAAGGTTTTTAGTGTGAGCAACTGGAAGGATGGAGTGCCACTAACAGAGATGGAGGAATGAGGTTTTGAGGATAAGATCAGGAATTCAGGTTTGGACATGCTCTGATTGAGGTGCATATTGAGCATCTCAGGGAAATTGTTGAGTATGATTCTGAATTTTAGGAGAGAAGCCTAAGCTGGAGATCTAAATTTGGGAATTAACCACATGTTAAAGCTCTCCAAGGGAATGAGTGTAAGTAGAAAAGAGAAAGACCTCAAAATAAGAATGTCAAGGATTTTCAGGAGTAAATGAAGAAATGCTTCCATTAAAAAAAGAAGGACTTTGGGGCCGGCCTGCTGGCACAGCAGTTAAGTTTGCACGTTCTGTTTCAGCGGCCCAGAGTTCGCCGCTGTGGATCCCAGGTGAAGACCTATACACTGCTTGTCAAGCCATGCTGTGGCAGGCGTCCCACATACAAAGTAGAGGAAGATGGGCATGGATGTTAGCTCAGGGCCAGTCTTTCTCAGCAAAAAAGAGGAGGATTGGCAACAGACGCTAGCTCAAGGCTAAACTTCCTCAAAAAAAAAAAAGGATTTTTTCTCACAAAAATGGATAAAGAAACAAGAATAACTGGATACATACAAGAAGCAACTAGGTAGTTGATAAAACATAAATACATTCATAGAAAAAAATCTCAATTGATGAGATACATTCTAGAACATACACAGTCAAAGAGAGAATTAGGGAATTGGAAGACAACTCCAAGGAATTCACAGAGAACTCAGCACTAAGAGATTTTTTAAAGTATGAAAAAGAAGTCAAGGGACATGAAGGAAAGACTGAGAGATACCACCTCACACCCAATAAGATGGTTACTATAAAAAAACCCAGAAAATAACAAGCATTGGTGAGGATGTGGAGAAACTGGAACCATTGTACACTGCTGGTGGGAATGTAAAAATGCTGGGGGCCGAGGCAGCATTTGATCGGCTGTTTGACAGGGTCCAGCCGATCAAGAAGAGCAGAGGGGTGCAGGGTGCCCCTCCGCAAGAAAATGAAAAGCTGGCCTTCCCCCAAGCTATGCTGAACTTTAAAAACTTGTTTTTCTTCCCTTTGCCTTATACCCCATTTTCCTACTCATGCTGTAATTTTCCAGATGGCCGCTTTAGAGAAAAGAGCATGCTCCCCTCGCGGGGTTGGTACTGAGAAAAATACGTGACCACGTGCATAGCCTTCAGAATATCGCAAGGGGCAAGTTCCCCCTGATGCACATAGATAGTGGGAGAACTTTTCTCCCTAATGAGGGGTTCGTACTGAAGAGAGTATTTAGATCAAAGCAGCTGCCTCCTTCTGGTTGATGTTTTGCTCTTCCCCCAGTTTCCCTGGTGGGAGTGGATGTACCTCTTCCTCTGTGGTTGATTAGACTGTTCCTCCATGTGTTAGTTGTTGAAAAGTGTATTGTTCCCCTGCATGTGTTCGGCGGAACATTGTAGAAGTCTTTTCTTAATTGCTGAAGTCGCTTTTGTGCAGGAAAAGGTAGTTAACCTCTGCCCCCCTAAAAGTTAACTCTGTTCCCTGTAAGATTATACTTATCAATAATTGCTTTTTGGTTTACTCTGCAAGAACATCTGTATTGCTATATTTATCCCCTGCTAAAAAAGATATAAAAACGCTGTAAAAACCAGTAAAGACAGACTTGCTTTGTACTTCCTTATCTCTCTGAGAATATTTGTAGAGCTATTTCTGTACTAATCCTGAAAAATATAAAAACGACACTTGTGCACAGTAAAGACAGACTTGATTGCACCGACTCAAGTCTCACATCCCCTCTTTCACTGCGCTGACTCCGTCTCTCCCTCAGGAACCTGGACTCTGCTGGAGCTGGACTCTGGCATAAAAAGGCAAAGCCACTATGGAAAACAGTATGGCTATTCCTCAAAAAATTAAAAATATAATTACCATATGATCCAGCAATTCAACTTCTGGGTATGTACCCAAAAGAAGTGAAAGCAGGATCTCTAAAAGATATTTGTATAGCAGCATTATTCACAATAGCTAAAACATGGAAGCAACCCAAGAGTCCATCGATGGATGCATGGATAACCAAGATGTGGTATATACATACAATGGAATATTATTATTCAGCCCTAAAAAGGAAGGAAATTCTGACATATGCTACAACATGGATGAACCCTGAAGACATTATGCAAATTGAAATAAGCCAGTCACAAAAAGATAAATACTGTATACTGTATGATTCCACTTACCTGAGGTACCTAGAGGAGTCAAATTTATAGAGGCTATATAGAAACTATAACGGTAGTTTCCAGGGGGCTAGAGGGAGGGGTGAATGGGGAATTGTTGTTTAATGGAGACAGAATTTCAGTGGGAGGATGAAAATAGTTCTGGAGATGGATGGTGGCGATGGCTGCACAATATAAATGTGCTTGATACTACTGAACTGTACACTTAAAATGGTTAAGGTGGTAAATTTTATGTTATGTGTATTTTATTGCAATAAAAAAAGAAAGAAGTTAGACATGAAGAACATACTGAAGGGCTCCAACAAAGATCTAATTGAAGAGAACGATGGCATAATGTACAGCAGAATCTGATCAATATCTAACTGAAATTTTGTAGAACTGAAAAAGGACGTGATTCCTCATATCAAAACATTCATAAGTAAAGAAAAATCACACCTAGACTGTGAGGAGACTTCTCCCCAACAATAATGGATATCCAATGGTAGTAAGACATTATCAAACTGCCAAGGGAAATAGCCATCCATGGAGAATTTTATATGCAACCAAAATATTACTCAGGAGTGAGGGCAAAATAAAGATATCTACAGACATAAAGTCAAAAAGAATTAATCACTCATTGAGCTTTCTTAACAGAACTATTCAGGCATGTACTTCAACACCCAGAAAATGGAATCCAAAGGAAAGCACAGAGTACAACCCCCTCCCCCTCGAAGTCTCTGGGTTATTTCTACTCATCCCAAACAAAACCACCCAGTTTTCTGAGATTTGGATCACCCCATTGTCCTCTGTTCCCAGGGGGGCAGGATGACTCACCTTTGCTAAAGAAAGTGCTGACCATGAAGCTGAAGGAGATGGAGGAGATGGCAAAGCACACCAGGAAGACCAGCACCAGTGAGGGGTCACTGTGTCTGAGCACTGCCACATTCTTCTTCACCTGCACAGCGTCCCATCCCATCAGTCAGCATGGACAGGTGTGGCAGGGAAGGTGGAGACAAAACCAGGAAGAGTCTTAAACATTCCTGGCCACAAATGAAAGTGGTAAGGATGGGAGATGGGGCTACACTGAGTGAGTGAGAAGGCCACTGTCCTCTCTACTGAAGGGCAGACTTCCCCTGAAATCCGTACAGATGGAGTCTTGGGAGCGCCCTGGTGGTGTTACAGCTGCCTCTGGCTCTCCTGTTGAACGCCATGCTCTTCACATCAGACCCTCTCTCGAAGCCACACTCACCTTGACGCAGAAAAGCAAGGTCATGAAGGAGACGGCAATGAGGAGGAAGAGGAAGAAAAGGAGGAACCAAGCACTCCAGTGCAGCCAGCTGCTGAGCCCCATCATGCGCATATACTCCTGGGGGAGAGAGTGACACATGCTCTGACACTCCCGCTGGGTTGGGCGCCCACTGCCTGCCACACCAGGTCCTGGCGCCTTCCTCACACTGACTTTCCTTAAAGCCTTTGAGTGTGTGGGTGTCTGTGCAGATGCATGGTGTTGTACATCTGCAGGACACCTTCCCTGCTCCCCCGCCAGCACAGCCCACCTCTCCCCATCACCCTAGTGTGCTCCCTTGACCTCTACCCAGCAGCTGCCTTGCTCTCCCTCACTTAGAGCTAAGACTTCGTCTGTCTCCTCCACTGGGCCCACCAGGGAGGGAGCTGAGGTCCAGCCATGACTGCCTCTGTGATTCAGTCAGGGCCTGACGTGGGCTCAATCTGTGCTGATGAAGCTAATGAACTCTTCATTCTATGGAGCAATCCCAAACTCTTGGTCTGTGCTTGGTCTTCTCCAGATACCCAACTGTGCCCAAGAAGCCACGTGGTGTAGCTACTGGCACTGGGGTTCTGAGTCAGGAGAGCAGAGCCCGGCCCCTCCACTGTCTAGTAGAGAGACTCTACGGGTTACCAACCACACTAATGTCCTTGCTGTGAAATGTGGCCCCAGAGCTGTTTCAGGACCAACAGATGCTGTGGGAACGCTCTAGAAGCCAGAGGCTCTGCCTCACCTCCTGCTATTCTGAAATGACGGGTCTAGACTTTTGTTGTGAGGGGCACCCCCTGCAGGAAGGACGGGAGTTTAGTGATGCCAAGGACAGGCCTTCCTCGCCAGTGTTGGGGGGACACGGGACGGGACACCTAAAGCTGTGCCATCCAATACAGGTCATATGTGGTTATTTAAACCGAAATTAATTAAAACTAAAAATTCAGCTCCTCAGTCACGCTAACAACAAGTGCCCAGTGGTGACCCGAGTGGACAGCAGACACAGGATATGTTTATCATGGCAGAATGTTCCACTGGACAGTGCTGGTCTAGAGGAGGGGACCAGGGTTGATTAAGTGTCTTCTACATGCCAGGCGCCAAACTCGGCTGATCTTCCAGCTGCTTATATACAATTTCAAACCTCCAGAAAAATGCGAAGATTGGTACAATGGTCCCATACACTCACCACTTAGATTCAGTAATCACTTACCATTTTGCCACATCAGTTTGATCAACCTATCTGTAGGCATGTGTGTGCACAAATACTGTTTTTCTGAACCACTTCATTGTCCACTCCAATATCGCACCATTTGATCAAAGTCATTTAAGGGGCCGCAGCAGACAGCAGCCACCTCTCATCAGTCCCCCAGCCCCTTGTTTGCAGCAGTTTAAAAGCTCCAGAATCACAGATATGGTGCCACTGAAGACACTTTGTCATGTCACTGGCACTGCAGACACTGCCAAAGGAGGAATTTCACACAAATTTGGGATACTTTTGCTAGTGTCATTGGTATGAGTTTACAGGTGACACTATTTGTTCAGGTGTACTCAATAAGTCAATGATCTTCCCTTAGAGTGACACTTGATATTTTTAAATTCCACACTACCTTGTGCCCAACAGGCTAGAACTACAGTTGTCCTTGATCTATGTGCAAAGTTAGTTAGCTTTCTGCTCAGCCACATATTTAAACACTTTGTGTTGACCTACTCTCTAGAGTGGTTCTGTTCAATAGAAACAGAATGCAAGCCACATATATAATTTAGGGTTTTATAGTAGCAACATCAAAAAAGTTAAAAGAAACAAGTGAAATTAATTTCAACAATGCATTTTACTTAACCCAATATATCCCAAATGCTGTCTTTTCAATGTTCAGTCCTTAGAGTACAGCACACCAAGTATGGTGCTTTATCAGGGCTTTTAAAATCTGGATATACCAGGCTTGACTTCACAGAAGCCTGAGATGGGCTGGAGCCAGGGTGGGAGTCTGCCCCATGCCCAGCGGCTCTTGTGGCCCCAACATCCAGGAGCTGCCCCTGCCTGACAACAGGACATGAGACCCAACCACTCCACAGCAGCCCTGTGCCTAGAACCAACTTGCCAAAATGTTTTAAAGCCAAAGGTAAAGAGGTCACCTTCAGTTTCTTCTCTTTTTCCTGCACGACAGCCCGGATAATGGTGAGTGAGGTGTAAGTGAAACTCAGCATGAGCAGCAGGGGGAGCTGGTACTGGATGGCGACGAGAAAGGGGTCCGAAATGAAAGGCGGGTAAGGGAACCTCTTTGCGATCACGGTGAGCTTCTCAAACAGCTGGCGCGTGGAGGCGTTCGCGTGGTACTGCATGATGGCTCTGTCCACAGCGTGCTGCACGGCCAGGAAGCCTTCTCGGATGTACCCTGAGTGCAGGACCAGAAGACATTGCAGCACATGGGGTCAACGTGTGTCGGAAAAGCAACATCACGAGTGCTGCTTGCTCAGAGAGCTGCATGCCCTGAGCTGTACCAGGGTCTCCTGGTAATCAAGACCATGGCGCAACATCATCTAATGCCCCTAAGGTTTCCTTCAGTCTTCTAGTTTGTAGGGGTTGCCCTCATTCCTTGGCTCACAGTCCTTCCCTCCACCTTCAAAGCCAGCCGAGCAGCATCTCTCTGATCCTGCTTCTGTTGTCACGTCTTTCTCTGACCTATTCCGCCTCCCTTGTCTACTTTTAAGGACCCTTGTGATTACGCTGGGCCCACTGGGATAATCAATAATAACTTTGCTATCTTGAGGCCAGCTGATTAGCAACTTTAATTCCATCCACCCTTGAGTCACCATCTCACAGGGAGGCAGGCACCACAGCCCAAAGCCCCCTACTGTAAGACCTTCACGTGCTTTGTGGTTCTCCCTGCGGGCCGTTTTTGACTCCCCAAGTGGTCTGTAACAAAATTCTTAAAGTGGAAAGGGCCTGGGAGGGATGATAAACTGGGGATATGGTATTTTAGTCCAGAACTACGCTTGGGAGAGACCAAGCCTAAAGAAGGAGCAGGCACAGCCTCAGGAGAGAAAAAGGCAGCCTGAGTGCCTGAGGCCTGAGCCCAGAAGACAGAGTAGGACTTGGAGTGCAGGTCTGGATGGCGTGGGCACCCTCATTCATAAAATACAGTGACGTTTAGAACATCTAATGTCCTCTAACATGGAACTGTCAGATGCCTGGGTTCCAGCCTCTAGAAAAGAGAAAATCAATATGCCAACCACACCCCAACACAGGGTTACCATGTCTGTGTGTTTCTACTGCGTCCCTTTGGTTTAAGTCTCTTTATGGTTTGTGATAGTAGGTGCTCAATTAACGTTACCTACTGTTCTGCTGGGTGGAGCTTTAGTTCTCCTGTTCAGAATAAACCTGCAGAGTAGCTAATGATATCCCCATCAGACAGGTGGGGCCACTGAGGCCAGGGAGTTGAGCCACACAACTGGTGAGGGGGCACAGCTAAGATGGGACCCTGGTCTCTTTGGCTTCAACGTCAGTGTCTTTTCATAACATTGCACTGCCTCCTCTATGAAATATCCTGCCTGCTTGCTCTCCCACTGCTCTCTCACGAGGCTTTGCCAAGTTACGGCAGGGTCCTCATCCTCACAACTTCTGTGGCTGTCAATACTCTGAGGAATGAAGCCATCACTCTATAATCAATCATTTCCCATTGCTGAAATTTTTATGACCATAAATAAAGCAATGGTGAACATCTTTGTGCATGTGGCTTTTCTCCATCTTTCAGACTATCCCAGGGGCTAAGTTCTTATCAGGGGAAGCAGTGGGTGTTAAGGTATGGACATTAGGGGTGGCCTGGGGAGAACACCAGGCTACATTACCCAGTGCCTGCTGGGGGCCACACTCACATCCTTGCTGCACCTCTTGGGCCTTCGTGTTTTTCTAACTGACTAGACTGACCAGCCCTTTAAAGAACGAGGATCGTCACCCTTTGTCATTCGCCAAAATGGTTCCCCAGTCTCCTGTCTGCTTTTAAAATCAGTGTTATGTTTTTTTCTTTTTTGGTAAATTTCCAGTTTGTACATAGCGAAATCTGTTGGTCCTTTCCTTTGAGAAAAGGTCTTTTTCTTTTGTCTGTTCCTTCCAAGCTTAGGAAATTGTCCCCACAAACAGAAGGGACAGCCCAGCACCCGGGTCACAGTAGCCAATCTCTCTCGCTGCTGACCACAGGTGGCAGGCATGACAGCTGATGCGGCTTCTCCTGTCCCCGGTTGGTGGCCTGTCCAGGGCTTCATTCTGGGGCCTCGCACACCTCACCTCACCTTGCTCACCTTAGTCTCTCTTCTGGATTTAAAACCTTGCCCTGGAACACAGGCTAGTGACAGGCCCTGGCACTAGCGATACATCCCACTGCCTGCCTGGCATTCTGTTTAGGGACATTCCTGTGTCTTTCCATCTAACCCTCACACAAGCTCTGCCTCCTGCAGGCCGTGGAATCCTGTGCTCTTCACAACGCCCTGGACGCCACCAGAGCCCACCGTTGGGTCTTGGCCTGAGGACAAAGTCTACTCTTGGGTCCCAGTTACTTTTTGGCCATTCTGAGCTCGGTTCCAAGATGCAACCACAGCTCAAAGGAGACAAACATGCCAACTGCCTGCCAAAGTCACACGGGACAGACCAACATGCACTGCAAGGGCACAGCTGGCCAAGACCCAACTTCCACAAACGTCCATTGACTCGACTAAACCATGACAGTTACACCAGGACCATGGAGCTTACAAAGCCTATGAAACTGTACCCAGAGACAGCCAGAGAGAGAAGCGAAATGTAAGACCAAGCTCAAAAGACTCAGTGCAACCTGAAGCTTCCAAAAAACCAAAATACACGTGTTTCATTCAAGAGCACGTGTCTTCCAGGAAATAGGGAGAATGCCTCTGCCGTTTTCAAAGACTAGCCTTTCAGAAGCCAGTTTTACTGGATGTTTTTTTCCTTCTCCTACAAAGAAGAAGGTCAAATATTCCTGAAAAGCATTTCTGCAGAGAAATGCAAGACAGGTCCCCCCACGTGATTATCACCAGTCAGCACCTCAGGTGGTAACGTGGCCACTAAACGTGCTTCTCACCAGGTTCTCCGCCATCAGGGGATGCAGGTTCCCGCGGTCCTGGGTTTGGGAAAAGTGGAAAAAGGGAAGAGGTGTGCCATCCCTCTGTCTCTTTCAGAAAAGACGAGCCTGTTTGGGTCCACATGTAATTTCTTCGTGTGTAACTGAAACGTAAGTGGTATTTCACCTATGGAAACAAAGAGAATCAACTGCTCTGAGGGATCCTGACAGAGAAAGCAAATGAGAGTTCAGGGGACTCTCATTACTGAGAACCCATCACTCTCCCAGCCCCCACCAAGGTCTACAGGGCCTCAGAATGTCAGAGTAAGTGGGGCAGGTAGCCCCACAGGGCACCTCTGGGGTGTTGTTCGCCACCCTTCTCTTGCCAATGTGAACTCTGAGAACATGGCATCGGTGATAATTGGTGGAAGGTGACCAAAATAACACTGAGGGATTTGATAGTTTCCCAGTCTTAATGTCATCTGGCAGGCAAATAACTTTCTTTTTCTTTGTTTGTTTTAAATACCTAACAGAGATTTTAGTGCCACATCATATTCAAGTCCCAAATATCTGCTACTTTCCTAACCATCCTCTCTGACTCTATCTAAAGAGGCCTGGAGACTAGGAGTACCTTTCATATGAGAGGACATAAAGGGGCCTGCAGTGACAGTCTAGGGCCACTTTCTTCAGGCAGGTGAGGTTTCTAAACTGTCTGGCCTGATGGGCTAAAATGTCACCAAAGCTCCCTCCATGGGGACCCAGATGGCGATACTTGTCCCAAAGGAAAGTAGGGAATTCTCTCCCAGGCCAGCAGAGCACTTTCCCGGCTGAACTGGTTCAGAGGGGAGGACGTGCGGCTTTGTCAAGGGGCCAGGGTCCTCACCGCCAGCGGCAGGGGGTCCCTGCTGTGGTTGAAGGCGTGCTCAAACACCACGGCAGCCAGCACGTTGGAGGAGTGGTTGTCGTACTTGATGTAGTCCTCAAAGTCCTTCTCCGAGCGAAAGCCGCGAGCTGTGGGAGAGCAGCGGAGCCGTGCGTTGCCCAATTGTCTGCTCCACTTGAAAAATCTGGACGTTTCAGGTCATTTTCAGATAAAAGACTGCAAACTGACAAGTTTCTCTAGGGCTCTGTAAACCTTTCCTAAGACTCGAGGAGGCTTTTGTTTTGGCAGAGAGACAGGCTGCTGTGAGGACGGGCAGAACCTGGCCATCACAGCTGGCCCTGGGTTTCTGGTGAGAGCTGGAAGCAGAGCTGGCGGCAACGCCCAGTCTACAGCCCTCCTCCATGCGGGCGGCCCCCTACACTAAGTTCTGCGGGCAGGGTCAGCCTCTCTTTCTCACAACCATAATAGTGTGTTTTAAAAATTCAAGTAAACACTAAAGTATAGTTTATTAAACTGTTTCTCTATCACCCAGATACCATTCGACATAAAGGGTTTTACTGTAATCACTTAGTGAGGGACCGAGGACCTTTCCTGAAGTGTTTGCTGCACTGAATTAAACCAGTCACAGGAAGTATATGCCAAAATCAAGAGGGGGAAAAAGAGGGGTAATATTTTTTATCCTGAAAGCAAAGAGCTAGAAAAGGCAACTGGCACGTTTACTGGGAGTGTCCCTCAACAGGTTTCCTAACGACTTTTTTAGAGCTGTCCTCCCAAAACCACATTGCAGAAAAGGTTCCTGGCACTGTGCACTCAAAATGCACTTTGCCCTTGTAATTAAAGCGCTCTCCTTGGGAATATGGATGCCTATTTCCACACAATGAGGTGAGATTCCAGAGCCCAGTGCTGCTAAAGCTGTCACACATTTACTTGACGTGGCCCTCACAACCCTGGTCCTCGTTTTATAAGACATGACACGGAATCAAGGGACTTCCCCAGAGCAACATGGCCAGCCAGGAGATGCTGGGTCTGGATGCTGGTGTGGCTCCTCACCCGGGCTCCTCCCTGCCTCCTGGGCCTTGAACCCCACAGTGATATCGCCTCACCTCTCATGTTGATCACCAGTGTCCTTCTGGCCATCTCTGTGACAGTCTTCACAGCAACACTCTGGGATGGGATGTAGGCAAGTTCCCAGGTATCTCCTGGAGGAGGGAAGCTGAAGAACAGGGGCAGCTCCCGGATGGACTGGCCAGGGTATATGGTGGCGTTGGGCACATTCTCTGACTGGATCTTCAAGCGAAGCCAAATCAGGATCCCAGAAAACAGCAAGGGCAGGAAGAGTTCCAAGACTGTCACCAGCACCTTTCGCTTCTAAAAGACAAATGGAAGGCACACGCTGACGGAGTGCGAGGCAGAGGCACGAGGCTCACAGAGCCCCCTCCCTCTGGGCTGTCCCCTCCTCCAGCCTCCTCTTCTGCCCTGAGCCCCTGCCTCCCAACGTGCCTACATGATGGGCACCCCCTTCTTCCCACAGTGTCCCCGAGGGTCAGACCCACCTGCAAAGTGTAGTTCTTCCACAGCAGGAGTGCCAGCTGCCTGAGCACTGCCATCTTCTCGCTGGAAGGACGCTGGTTATGGACCAAAGACAAAAAGTTAGGGTGTGTGATGAAAACGTAAACTGTGAGTGTTTGGGGGAGGGCAGGGGAAAGTGTGGAAGATTATGTTCTGCTGAGCATTGTGCCCTCCTCTCTGTGTTTCTCCTCACCTTCTTTGTACCACCTTAACTCAAAACAGCACCTTAGAGAGAAAGACATCAGTTCTATTCTGTACAAAGAACATACACTCTTTTAGGAAACTGACTTTGTTCCTTCCTGAAATGGAAGATCAACAACAGGCTTTTATATGCAACATGACAGCTGGAGGGGTATTTATCATTTGATAAACAGTATTCAGATGTTCTCTGTAGCTCATATGAATGTGCTATTTCTTAGCAAAATATTCAGGCTGATGGAATTCCCCTCCTTGACTGTGTTTACTCTCAACCATCATGGAAGCACTGGAAGGAAATTCAGCTTAGTGTCCTGGCTGCGGGGTGATTTCTAAGACTTGGAGGGGACCGTAGAGGGCAGGGGGAGGAGAGACCTGTGTTGGAGGCCTACTGCCCCTCAGGGGCCCTCACTGGCCTTGCTGATCCGGGAGCAAGACAAGTGGGTGGGCAGGCAGACAGGTGGGTGAGATGATGGCATGTGCTCTCCTGCCTTGAACTCTAAGGACCAGCTTTACCTGCTTCAATTATGGGTATTGGTATGTGATGTGAGCCTCCACGTGAGAGGGGTCATTCTCCACCAAAGAAAACTATCCCATGTCACGTATGAATGTTACATTTAAATCTGGCACATAGGGCTGGGAAAGTCTGCTGAGAGATTACCAAACATAAGTGACAGCAGAAACAGGAGCGGAGGTTTATGAAGGTCTCCCTTAATTTAGAAAATCCATTTCACTAGATTTCAAGTGTGAGAAGGAGAGACACTGAGTCCACAGTTCATTAGCTGCTAACCTGCTAGAAAAGGAGGTGGTCTGAATTAGCTCAGGAAGACCCCACGATGCCCAGAACATGGAAGCACCACGTTCCAGAAGCTGCGGGCATGAAGGCCGAGGCGAAGATCAGGTTGCTCCGACCTAAGGTGGGCAGCAAGGGTGGTGGAGGAGGGGAGGCCCCGGAGAGCTCCTGGTCACTGTCCACAGGCCAAGGATGCAGATGGAGCGAGAGGAGCCCTTCACAGCTCACAGTCCTTCAAAGGGAAGAGGCCACCGTGACTCACAGGAGAGGAGCTGAGTTCAACGGATCGACTCCACGTTCAGGCTGATACTGACTCAACACCATCCACTAGGCAGGTTAAGCCAGCACAGAAAACTCAAACGAGCGGCTAGTAAGTCATTCATCAGTTAACACATGCTAACACTACTGTCCAAAGAGCCCACCTTGAGACCCAGCGCACGCAGAGGGAGAGCTTATTTGTTTTCTAAAACAGCCAGTTTTACTTTTGGCTTCAGTCAGTTGCAGATCATTTCCATTAAACTTCTTTTTGAAATTAAACTCTTACTTTTTAAAAAAAGATGTGTCTGTCCATATCTGTCTAATAACACTTACTCAAAATTTATGCCTTAAAGGGTAGTCAATAAATATTTGCAGGAAACACAACTGCAAGAGGTTATTTACAAGTTAATGTAAAATACGGCTTTTAATTAACCACCTGGTTAAAAAGTAAAGAAATTAAAGCTAAAATAATGAAGCTCTATTAAGCAGCAACTTAATAAATTATCCAAATTCTTTTTAAATTAACAAGGGGAAAAACTGTTAAAATCAGTTGTAGACAGTTAATAAACGAGCAAAGATTTAATGATACCCACAAAGGCCTGCGGTTTATGGAAGCTTTCTGGAAGTGGTTTAGTCTAAGAGGGGAAGGCACTGCCTCTAGCTGAGGCTGGTCACCCCCACTATAGGTGGACGGGTGCCTGGCCTGACCGAGATGACCAAGATGACTGCGATGAACGTTCGTCCTCTGCCAAGAGGGGAATGTAAAGGGTCACAGTTCAAAGAAGACTTCTGGCCACAGAAGTAGACAACTTCCCTTCCTGGAAAAGTCTGGCCAAGAAAGGACACATCTCATGCTTAATCCTGTCTCTCTAGGCCCAGGGTAGGGAGAGGGCAGAAAGACAGACCATCTGTCTACCTTCCCATGAGGCAGAGGCTGGAGGGCAGCATTTGGAGACTGACCTGAGTCCTGGGAGAAGCTCCTGGCTGCAGTCTCCCTCCGGGCTATGGGAGGACTGGCCAGGAGGAGGCGGCCCTGCCCAGAGGGCTCAGAGGTGGGGCCGGCAGGCCTCTCGAGTGCAGCAGGGCGGCCTTGGGGTTCTGGAGCACTGACGCCTCACAGGACATCAGGAGCAGCGTGGGGCTCGCTGGCATGACTCTCCGGTACCTTCAGGCAAATGGAGGACGCTTGAGCATAATTTGAAAATAATCATAAAACACCTCTCACCAAGTCAGAAAATCAAAAAGCAAAATAGATCTCAAGTCTGTTACTTAGAGCAGATCTGATAAGAAAGAAACGTGGATTTAGGAAAAGAGAGACTGCAGGGGTGGCTCTTTGTTCTCTCCTGGGACATTAAAACACAGGAAGCCTTCACATTATACACTTTTATATCTACAGAGCCTCCAAATCCAGCCCCAGCTTCTGGGATCATCACCTTATTATGGAAGAAGAAACCAGGAAGAAGTACCCGGCCCAGGATTACACAGCAAGAAAGCTGCAGAGCCAGGATTTGAACTCCCAAGTCCGTGTTTTTACAATGACACCACTACACCCTTGTGTATCCTAAAAGCGGTAAACATCTTTATAAAATTTGTATATATTGTTCCTAGAACATAACATTAGAAATCAAAAGGAAAAAACACCCCTGGAGCCCTACCATCTTAACAGGTATTTTATTGATTTCTGTCCCCCGCCCCCGCAGCACCCAGCTTGCTGCTTTGGGCATGCCCAGCTTTATCTGAAGTCTCACCAAATGCTATACTTGCATCTGTTCTGTTTAAGCAAAAAGGAATTTAAAGGAGGAGATTCCCAGAATTACAAAATTTGGAAAGCTTTCTGGTTATGAGAGCAAATGTACACGAGGAAAGGAAGTTAAAGTTCCTTAAAACACTTGACATTGCGGCCCAGAGAGCCCCCAGAAGTGGAGATGGCCAAGATCCAGAACCAGCCCAGGCGCGATCTACTCTAACACAAACACTAGGGCTTGGGCCTCTTGCAAAGCTGCCACTGCCGCCCTACAAGGGTACATCTGAGAACATTCCCCTGCAGAGTCTCACTTCACTCCTCCCACACCAGGAAAGGAAGGGAAAGCTTTTTTTCCTACTAAAACACTTGTTTGCTTATTGTTAAAATATTAAACGTTACACAAATCATTGACTATTTCGATGTTTGCTTTTTATGTGAGAAGCTGAATTGGTCCAGAGTGAGTGCATACTGTGGGCTACTGATTTCTGAGAACTCTCCTGATGGCACATAGGATTCCTCTAAAAATTGTTTTTCCTGCAACTTTTGTTAGTTTAAGAGCTATGGGTTGTGCCACTCCCGGGCAGCCGTGGTTGTCCAGGAGCCCACCACTCAAGTGGCACTCTTCAGGGCATCGTGAGGCGTCCAGACACCTCCACTTGTTTATCTGTGGGCTTTTTCATTATGGGCTTGAATATGACCTCCAGTTTTTATGTCCCCATGCAAAAGAAGTTTTCATTTCTGCACATGTGGAACAGAATGGTGTTAACACTTCTAGGGGGGTCACTGCCAAGCAGGCCTCAAGACCAGCGAGCAGAAGTGGACAGGGTCCTGGTGCCAGGCACACACCGTGTTACATCACGTATTCCTGTCGTATCCTGAGCTCGGTGCATCTCCTTCCACGGAAGCCTCAGTCTGCACAGCCTGGAAGAAGGCATGGGTTGGAAGGAGGGGGGGGGTCTCAATAAAGCCACAGGTGGACCTCCTGATGTGACACAGAGCAGACAACCACAGCTCTGCCTCTTTACCACAGGGGTGAATAGAGAGATGGCCTTGTTGGCAGCACTGGCCAGGACTTGGCACTTTTCCTGAGGACCGAGGTGGGTGAGGACCCGTCTCTGCTAGGAAGGCATTTCCTTATCGACATGGGGAATCCACAGGAGTCAGTGGTCTTAATGGTCTATGTGTGTAGATGCTAAAGAAGGCATGATAGGTACTTAAAGTCTGCAGTAGAATCTGTGGCCTTTTGGATACACAAGACAAAAAGCATTTATTTATCCAACAAACATTTGCCAAGTGCTTACTGTAGGATGGGCACTTGTCCCAGGTACCAAGGATTTAGAAATGAAAATCACAATGTTCTCAATCCAAGGAGGTTGCAGTCTGAAAATGCTTGCATGTACTGTAACTGCTATGACTGAAGCCAAATAAGTCATCACGAGATTCTGGAGAAGACCGGAAATCATTGCGTGTGTGTGTGTGTAAGACAGAGAGAGTTCTGGGAAGGCACCCGGGAGGAGGTGATGACATGGGAGAGTGGTCTGGAGTTTCCTGCTAGTTGGGGTGGGGAGGGCATCACAAGATCATGGAGAAGTGAAAGAATGTGTGCGGGGAACAGCAAGTAGTTCTGAGTGGCTGGGGAGGGAGCAGCAGGGAATGAGCCAGAAAGGGAAGTTGCCCAAGGTCTTGGATGCTGAGCCAAGAAGGGAGCTGGGGCAGGGAAGGGGGCGTGTCCAAATGTGCAGTAATGCTGCTTGGGAGTGTTTGTTTTGCTTAATCTTTTACCTAGAACATGATCTTTCTTTTCGGGGGGTGCACAGTAATATGTGAAAACATCTAATTCAATGGATTCTGCAGGTGAAGTGTCCAAATACCAATAAACACTGTAAAAAACAGGCTGGAAATAGCAGGCACATTTATAGAGTATGGTCCCCGCCACCGAACCCGACTACTGGTCTCCAAGTGGGGTGAGCAAGACAAGCTGCTAGAATAAAGGAATGGTGAGAAATTCTACCTATTTTTCTTTAAAAATGAGAAAAAATTGGCTTTACTAATACTGACTACATGGACAGAGCGTGGCAATCTTGTTGGCCTGTGGTCAGCAGTCATGGCCCCCTGACAGAGGAGGATGGGCTCCAGGACACGGGGGTGATGGCAGACCCTCGCCCACTGATTTGCTTTATGCCTCTCAGATGTGTTGGAGTTTACACGCTGCTAGATATCATGGTTGTGGCCATTAAAAAAACAAACAAGACTCAAATAGCCGAAGGTTTACAATACTTTGTAGTGATTTGGAAAGGGACTGTAAATACCTTTTGTGACACGGCAGTTCACTGGTTATCTAGTGACTTAGAACTTAAGGAGGAAATAGATATTTTCTTTCATGAAAAGTTCCAAATCTGGAGACTTTATTTTTCAATGACAAATGACTGCAGTGGTGTGTCAGCTAGCTTATTTCTTTTAAGCCAATGCACTCAAATCTCTCCTTCAAAGAAAAGGTGACAAGGCGTGAGAGTTACGGCTTTTCAAAATAATCTGTGCCAAGAACCGAGCATTTATGAAAATGGGTGTTCAGAGAGGTTTCCACAGTTGTATGATTGTGTTGCCGAGGATGCTGCAAGAGCACTGTATACGCCAACACTGACACCTGCACACCAAAAGCTCTGGGATCCAGAACTCCCACCTTGGCTGACAGCCCCAGAACATTTACCAGCCCAAATTCCTCAAGACGCCTGGCATGACTGGTGAGTGGGATTGAGAAACAAGTGCCCGGAGTCACAACAGAGTCCATGTGCCTTCATGAGGCGCACTGCACTTCCCTGCGAACGCCTCAAGAACTGGCAACCAAAAGAAACAGAACTCAGAACCAGACCGTCAAATGCTGGGCCTGTTTCACCAAGAATTTATAAATGGGATGTAGACTTGATTGCATGGCTTTCTTTTAAAAACAGCACACATTTGTATAATAGATTTTGTATCATTAATACACTGAGAAGATTTAATCATGTTCACTTTGCCTCTCATCCCTTTAAAAGGTCTGTATTTGTGTATATTTCTATGTTCATAATACTCAGGACAGTAGTATATGGCTCTATATTTTATAAATAAGTAATACATGGGGGTGCATGTTCAAATTCTTTCATACACAACAGTGCATAAGAAAAAAGCTTGTGGATGACTTATTTACACAAGTGGCCCCTGTGTGGACGAGATGGGTTAAAATCCACAAGCCTCAGTCATTGTCTGAGAGCCCCATGAGGCCTAGTTCAAGGCTGTGGTCATCTGCATTGGGAGGCCCAGGTGGAGACGCAGTTTGCTGGTCTCACATTCAACACTACCACCCTCTCTGTCCAGCATCGGCTGGCCATCTCCTCAGGATCACATGGCTCTGAGTTCACACTGAAGCTCTAGGCAGGGGTTGGTGCGGTATATTTTAAAGTCAAAGCTGTGGTCCAAAGGTGGCTATCAGGAAAGAGTTCCACAAAACCAGAGCTGCTGGCTTTCTTAACCCCTGCTGCAGCCTCGGTCCCATTCCACATCCTGCTAGCTGCTCTGGCTCTCTAGGTGCAGGAAATGAGGTAATGAGGCAATGGAGAATCCCCGGGGAGAGGTAACCATGGCTCTTCTGTCAGAAGCAAGGCAGCAGCAAGCCTGCTACTCAGCTCCTGCAAAGATGCCTGTCTGCCTGTTGACTCCAAATCTCTTCAAACACAGCAAACAACTCTGAGCCACTTGGGGGGACAGGCAGTGACACACCTTATACTTTCCCACACGTGCCTGGGCCTTCTGTGGTTTTGCCTTCTTGGAATATCACCCACCAGACCTGTCTCTACTTTCTGAAATCCTACCTATCATTTCCCAGCCCAGTCCTACCCCACTGTGAAGCAGCCACTGACAATCCTGGTTCAGGATTTCTTGTCTTGGCTGCACAATGAAATCCTGTGGGGTGCTTTAAGATAGAAACTGATGTCAGAGGCCCACCTATGGAGAGGCTGGGTTCCCAGGTGATTCTAATGTGCAGCCAGGGTCGAGAGGTTCTGCTCTTTTGTTTTTTTAAAGATTGGCACCTGGGCTAAGAACTGTTGCCAATCTTCCTCTTTTTTTTTTTTTTTTTTTAAGGATTG
>NC_060273.1:2134974-2145128 GCF_021613505.1 Equus quagga
ATATCTTATCTTAGTTGCCGGTCCTTCTAGTTGTGGGATGTGGGACGCCACCTCAACATGGCCTGACGAGAGGAGGCTACTGTCATCTCAGGAAGTAGGGCTGGAGAAGAAACTGTCAACTAGGGAGTCTTACCTGGGCCTTCCCAGTGGGGACTAAGTCAAAATAGGTTCCCACAAGACTGCTTGGCACATGCACTGTGGAAGACTAGTGTCTTTTTAACAACAACTTGAGCTACCCTCTCTTGTTCCAAAAGGCTGTCTCGTCAGAACGGTGGCAGATCGATCACCTTAGAGAAAGAACGGTGTCATCCTCTTTGTCAAATATAACAAGCAGGCATTCAATTTTTAAAAATTCTCTAAGAAGTGAAGAAAAGGGGAAGGCGATGCCCCGGGTGTCCCTTTTTACCTATTTTCCCTTTCTCTTACATTTCCCTTGATACAAACTTTCTTAAGGAGAGCAGCCTTAATCTTTTCAAGTTTACAAAAGGCAGCACAGAAACGTTCTAAATCTAATGATACAGTTGCTTGGGAGAAAATGAGTCTAACTCTCCCATTTGCACATTGCCTGGGTCTCCACACTGCTACATGGTCTCAGCCACTCATGTAACCAGTGTTTCTTGAGTGTGTGTCATGTGCCAGGTGCTAGCTATGTGCTGGGAATCCAAGTCCCTACAGGATACAGTCCTGCCTCCAGGGAGCTTGAAGTTCAGGAGGAAAAGGGGCAAACAAACAGAAATAATCCTATGAGGAAACTGCTTTAATGAGTCAACGTCCAAGGAAGGGAGGAGGAGGCACGCATTCATGCAACAAACATACATCTGTCCTAAGTCCTCCTGCAGGAGACAGTCCCTGCCCTCAAGAAGCTTACAGTCTACTGCCAGAAAGAGCCAATGCCTAAACACAAATTCATACTAAACATAGACTGACCATGGGCCCCACCGCCTAGACAAGGAGTTCCCTTCCTTCTGTCCCCCACTTTCCACCATTAACACTGGACCACTGGACCCCCATTCTCAGGCTCATGCGAATGAGGGATTGAGAGCAGGGCGGACCCCGGTATGGGGAAGCATTCCAATCCACCCTGAGAATCTCCGTAAGGAGAGATGAGCCAGCAGCATCCTTTGCGGCCCTGCCGGGGCTCCCCAGCCTGGGATGCTGCGTGGCTCTAGCAGGCAGGTGCTCAAAGTGTCTGCTGGATGATATGCCAGCGGGTCTTAATGTGGTAAATGTCTGTCCACCCTTCTGGGCTCCCCACAAAGGATTCCGCAGCGAAATCTAGCTCCGCGAAGGTTAAGTTTCTCCGAGGGGGGCCGGCTCTAGAGAGTCGCCTGCGGGGAGGGGACACGCCCAGAGGCTCGGGCTGGAGGGGAAGCCTGAGTCAGGGCGGCCTGCCCTGAGGGAGATGCACCTGCTGGGCCGGCGCGGGAGGGCGCGGCCAGGGCGGGGCGGGGGCGCTGCAGGGCCGCAGGAGGGGCCGGGGCATGCTGGCCGGGGCTGGGGGCGGCCCGCAGCGGGGTGGGGAGGCGGCCCCGGAGCCGCGAGCCCCGGGAACGAGCGCGCGCGCGCGGCGGGTCCCGGCGGCACTCACCGACCCTCGGCGCCAGGGCGGCAGTGGCCGGCGTGCTGCCCTCTCGCGGGGGCTCCCCTCCCTCGGCCCCCGGCTCCGCTCAGGCCTCGCGGCGGCCGGTGCTAACAGCCGCTAAGCCGCCGAGGCGGGGAGGGGGCGCCTGCGACCCGCTACGGACGGACGGACAGACCCAGCAGCTCCGGCTCCTGCAGGGGGCGCGCCGGCCGGCTCGCGCGTGCGCAGTGGGCCGCCCCTGCGGGTGCCCGTCCCGCCCCAGGACGCTCCGCCCCCGCCCGCGCCTGCGCAGTGCCCCGCGCGCCGGCGTCACGGCCGGCAGGGGGCGTGCGACGCACGGGCCTGGGCGAGGGTTTGGACCCGTGAGGAGAGTCGTGTGGTACACAGGCGCTTCCGAGCCGCGGAAGTAGCCGTCGCTGGAACCTCGACCTGCGTTGGCCGACTGTTCAGTTCCCCTCAGCACTGTCTTTCGTTCGCCGCGGGGCCCCTTCTCACGGAGAGGGCGCTGGCTCCCTTGACCGCCGCCGTGATGGACGAGGAACTTTCTGGAACACGGCCAGCCGTGGGGGTGGGCAGGCGGGCCCGGCATCCCGGGGTATGGCCACGGTCACGGGGCGCAGGGCAGAGAGGTCTCAGGGGTCCCGAAGCCGGGTTGGGGTCTCCTCAGGCAAGTTTGCGTCGGGTCACCTCGGACGGGAGGGTCGCAGGTTAGGGTCGGGTCACCTTGGACTGGAGGGTCGCAGGTTACGGTCGGGGTCACCTCGGATGGAAGGGTCGTGGGGCAGGGGCAGGGACGCCTGAGGATCCCGAGGCCGGGCAGGGGTCCCCGGGCGGGAGGGTCTGGGGCGGGGTGGGGCGGCCCCTAGGTCCCCGAGAGCGCCGGGGCTCGAGCCCAGCCGGCGGTGCCGCCCCCCCCCCCCCCCCCGGCTCCGCCGCCCGACGCTCTTGGCTGCCCCCAGCCGGCGGTGGCGGTTGCTGGCAGCGGTCGCAACTGGTGCGCAGCCTGCTCGCCGGCCGACCGCGGCCCCGCTCCCAGCGAGCCTCCGGCATCAGGACACGGCTGAGGGAACCGTAAAGTAATGACCGAGTCGGGGGCTTGGTTGTCCTGCCGCCCGGAGAGGCCTGTGGATTAGTGGGCGAGCGTCTCCATGCGCCGTTCTGTCTCCTCCGTGACGCCTTTCATTGCCTGAGGCGGCGTGTTTGCCTGCTTGCTCTTGCTCCCTCTGCCCGCACCAGAAAGTGGGCTCCATGAGGAAAGGGACTTTGTCTAGTTCTGGGCCAAGTCCCGGGGGCCTAGAACGCCCGGCACAGAGGCGGCAGTCGCTAAATATTGGTTGAATGAAAGAGTCACGAAGACCTGCCTTCAAATCTTGACCGGACCCCTTAGCTAGTGTAGACGTGTCATTTTGCCTTTCTGAACCTCAATTTTCTATCCCTAAAATTAAAATGGTAGTAATAATTCCAAGCTCAAAAGTATTGTGCTTTTTAAGGTCAAAGGAGAAAATGCGCAAGTGCTCCTTACAATGCCTGGCACGTAAATGCCAAATAAATGAGAGTATAACGTGAGTACAGCTGGAGATTTACACAGCCTGGGCTCTGTAAGGAGCGGGCAGAAAAACGGCGCTTGAAGGCGGGTCCAGGCTGCCTGGGGGAGTGGGCTGTTCGTGTGCTGCAGACGTCTTAGAAACCCCCTCTCCCCGCCGTGCCTCCTGCGCTCCCGCCCTCCCTGCGCGTGTGCCTGTCAGCAGACTCTGACTGGTCCTCTTCAGCCTGCCTCTTCCTCACTCGAGCTTTTTTCTTTCCAGAACTAATCCTTGCCATTTCCAACTTGAATTCATTGCACCTTGCAGTTTTTTCCCACCCTTTCTAAACCTGATCCCCGTTCTCCATACCCAAATCCAGGGTCGCAGCTGGCTGACTCAGAATTTCCCCTAGCTGGAAGGTGAGGGTGGGGGTCCTGGAAGAAGGCCCACGCAGATGAAGACAGACAGCTGCAGAGAGTACTGATTTTGCATCTTTGTTCTTGATCATGTTAGGGTGACTGCTGTTGTAGTTATTACTAATTATGGTAACCGTGAGCTGAGAGGGTGTGAAGGTCCCTGGCAAAGGAAGATTGTTATGTGCGAAGATTGCAGGCTCTGGACTCCTGTACAAAAACAACAGTCCGCAGCGGGCTGGCCCCTTTTGATGTTCCTCAACAATTGCTGAAAAATTCATTGAGTTTCTACTCAAGTCCCACCATAGAAAAAACAAACCAAACCTAGATACTCCATCTAGTGTTCTCCCTGCAAGTGAAGGCAGATAAGGGTCATAATTTGTTCACAGTCACACAGTAGGGCGGAGACTGGAACCCAGGTGTTCAGGTTCCCGGGCTCTCTAACACTCTCTGGTACGTAAATTACTCACATTCACATACCATGAACATGTGCTGAAAGGTTGCTTGATATACTCATTGGGGTTACCACGGCTCAGACATTTCTCAAGATTGATGGCAAAAGTTAAACTGGATGATGACACTCATAAACCTTATGGCTTTACAAAAGGCAATAAAGTTAGTCATTACACGAGTTGGCTGATATGTATAGATTAATACATATCTACAGTGTATATACATTTTTAAAATGAGCCAATCAGCTCCTATGTATATTTTTTTGTACAGTAGTGCCCAAGTTCCTGGTATTCAATGCAGAATTTTAGAATAAGGCTTCTCCAATTGTTTCCATAGGAACAGTGTTATAATTACATGCATTCTAGACCAAGGGCTGTACACTACTCCATTCAGTGATTGAGAGCCATTTTATTGTAGTGGTTAAAATCAGTTATGGACTCTGGCCACACAGCCTACAACTTAATTCCAGCTGTTAACATCTTGGTTAACCTTTCTGTACCTTGGTTTCCTTGTGTAAAATGGGAATCATATAGTATCCACTTCATAGGATTGTTGTAAGGATTCAACACATCAAAACATAGAATACTTAAAGTGCTTAGCACCTAGCAAGGGCTCAGTTTCCATATTTGAGAGATTATGAGCAAAGCCTTCTATAATCGTGTGTACAGGTTCTTGTGTAAAAATAAAATTTTTCCTTCTGAAAGTGTTCATTTTTCTTTGGTAAAAACTTAGGAATGGGATTGTTGGGTTGTATGGAAGTGTATGTTTAACTTTATAAGAAACTGCCAAAATATTTTCCTAAGTGGCTGTGCTATTTTACGTTGCCACTGGCAATATAAGAGTTCCAGTTGCTCTGTAACTTTTCCAGCACTTTTTTTTTTTAATTTTAGTCATTCTAGTAGCTATGTAGTAGTATTTTATTTTGATTCAGATTTGCATTTCCCTAATGACTAATGATGTTGAGCATCTTTTCATGGACTTCTTTTGCCATACATATATCGTTTTTGGTGAAGCATCTTAAAATTTTTTGCCCATCTTTAAAAAATGGATTGTTTGTTTTCTTATTGTTGAGTTTTGAGAGTTTTATATATTCTGGGTGCAGCTTCTTTGTCAGACAGGTGATTTGCAAATAGTTTCTCCCAGTCTGTGGCTTGTCTTTTCATTCTATTAACAGTCTTTTGCAGAGGAAAAGTTTTTAATTTTGATAAAGTCCAATTCATCAATTTTTATTTTATGCTTTTGTTAAGCCAAGGTCACAGAGATGCTCTCTTGTGTTTTTTTTCCAGAAGTTTTGTAGTTTCAGCTTTTACATTTAGGTCTGTGCTCTATTTTGAATTAACTTTGTATAATGATTGAGATATAGATCAAAGTGGTTTTCCCCCCATACGTGTATTTGTTCTACCACCATTTGTTAAAAAGACTATTCTTTTTCCATTGAACAGCACCTTTGTCAAAACTTGACAATATTTGTGTAGGTCTTTCTCGATTCTCTTTTCTATTCCATTGATGTATGTGTATATTTGATCTTTTAGCTCAAGGTTTGGCAGACTTTTTTCTGTAAAGGCAAATTTTTTAGGTTTTGCATGCCAAGAGACAAAATTGAGGATATATCATAGATACTTGTTATATTAGGGACAAAAAAAATCCACAAATTTTTTTTTTTTTTAAAGATTTTATTTTTTCCTTTTTCTCCCCAAAGCCCCCCGGTACATAGTTGTGTATTCTTCGTTGTGGGTTCTTCTAGTTGTGGCATGTGGGACGCTGCCTCAGCGTGGTCTGATGAGCAGTGCCATGTCCGCGCCCAGGATTCGAACCAACGAAACACTGGGCCGCCTGCAGCGGAGCGCGCGAACTTAACTACTCGGCCACGGGGCCAGCCCCCACAAAATTTTTATTAGTGGAATTCAATATAACAATTGAGTACTTTTAAAAAATAGTGTATATTTATTAATAAGAAAAATTAAGTTCTTTTTTATGGGATAACATTTCTTAGCTGGAATTCAAAGATAGTGTTCTCTACCATCAAAATTGATTGTAAATGTTCATCTGTTAATACTGATGTGTAACAAGATTTTGTGTATTTCACCATGAACATATAATTTTAATTGAGCCCATTCATGTCTTGAAAGACATTAATAGAATTCTGTTAGGTTCTTCTCTTGATTTTTGCCTTTTTGCATGTCATTACATTACAGATTAATTGCATCCAATTGAAGGTTAGGTGGAAGCTCCTCAATTGCACAGTTAAATGGATTTTGAAATATGAAAATTTCCTTTCCACTTAACATTGAAGTCTGAAAAAATGCTACTGGAACTGTAGTTTGAGCTTGGAAGATACATCTGCTGCACATTTGTGTGGGAATGGAGATTTCACTTCTTGTTTTATCTTTCAACAGCATGGGAAGTGCATAAAGCAGCTGACCATTACTTGTGATTCAAACAACATTGGTTGTCATCAAAATGACTGTACCATAGTATAAGTTTCACATACAAGCTCTGTACGAGGTAACTTGAGAAGCTATTCAGTGTTCAGTAATAATTGTTGAGGGCAGTTCTTCCAACCATTGAAAGGTGTCAAAACTCAAAACTATTCTGAGTTTTCAGGCTGCAGAAAAATGGGTAGTGGGCTGGATTTGGTCCCTGGGCTGTTGTTTGTCTGTCTGTGCTTCAGCTAATGCCATATTGTCTTGATTAGTGTAGCCTTATAGTAACTCTTGAAATGAGGTAGTATGAGTCTTCCAATTTTATTCCTTTTTCAAAATGATTTTTGCTATACTAGTCCCTTTGCCATTTCAGGTGAATTTTAGTCAACTTCTTGATACCTACAAAAGATACTGCAGAGATTCCGATTGGGATTGCATTGAATCTATAAATCAGTTTGACGAGAACTGATATCTTAATATTGACTTTTCCAGTCCATGACTATGGTATACCTTTTCATTTATTTCTTTTTTTAAAAACTTTCATTAGTGTTCTTTCATCAGCATACGGATTCTGCACATATTTTGTTAGATTTATTCCTAAGTATTTCATCTTTTTGGTATCATTGCAAAAGGTACTTAAAAAAAAAAAAGCTTTGGACTTCCATTTGTTCTTCACCTAGTATATAGAAATACGATTGATTTTTGTATGTAAACCTTGTCTCCTGTGGCTTTGCTAAACACATTTGTTAGTTGTAGATTTCTTTTGCAGATTTCTTGGGATTTTCTACGTAGAAAATCATGTCATCTGAGAATAGTGATACTTTTATTTCTTCTTGCCTTATGTTTTTTATTGTATGTCTTTCATGTAGTGTTTTTGTCTGGCTTTGGCATCAGGGTAATGCTGACCTCATAAAATGAATTGGGACATAGTCCCTCCTTTTCTATTTTCTGGAGGAGATTGTGTAGAATTATTATTATTTCTTCCTTAAATGTTAGAATTTGTCAATAAAGCCATCTGAGCCTGGGTTTTCTTTCTTGGAAGATTTTTTTAAAAAGTTTTTTAAAGATTTTATTTTTTGTTCCTTTTTCTCCCCAAAGCCCCGCAGTACATAGCTGTATATTCTTCGTTGTGGGTCCTTCTAGTTGTGACATGTGGGACGCTGCCTCAGCGTGGTTTGATGAGCAGTGCCATGTCCATGCCCAGGATTTGAACCAACGAAACACTGGGCCGCCTGCAGCGGGGTGCGCAAACTTAACCGCTCGGCTACGGGGCCAGCCCCTCTTGGAAGATTTTTATTTATTTATTTTTTTTGTTTGTTTGTTTGTTTTTTTTTTTTTTTGGAGGAAGATTAGCCCTCAGCTAACTACTGCCAGTCCTCCTCTTTTTGCTGAGGAAGCCTGGCTCTGAGCTAACATCCATGCCCATCTTCCTCTAGTTTATACGTGGGACGCCTACCACAGCATGGCTGCCAAGCAGTGCCATGTCCGCACCCGGGATCCGAACCAGCGAACCCCGGGCCACCGAGAAGCAGAACGTGCGAACTTAACCGCTGTGCCACCGGGCCGGCCCCTCCTCTTGGAAGATTTTTAATTGCAAATATAATTTCTTTAGTAGATATAGCACTATTCAGGTTACTGTTTCTTTTTGAGTGGGTTTTGGTAGTTTGTGTCTTTCAGGGAATTGATTTGTTTCATCTAAATTGTTGAACAAATAGGCATCAGTACTGTTATTGATCATATTTCTTCAGTTTATTTGAAAATATTCTTCAATATCAGAATATTCTTCAGTATCTTTATCACATACTAAATTCCCATATATACTTGGGTATGTGTGTATATATATTCTTTCTACTTTTTTACTGAGCTATTACTATCCTAGTAAATACTGTTTTAATTAATGAAGTTATATAACAACATGTTTTAATATTTGGATAGTCTCTGGTCCTTATGTGTCTCTTTCAGAATTTTCTTGGCTAATCTCACACCTTTATCCTTCATAAGGACTTTGGAATCAGTTTTAAAAATCTTGTTGATATCTTTATTGGTGTTATATAAAATTTGTAGATTTTTTAGGAGACTTAATATCTTAACAATATTGACTCTTCCTATGGAAGGAAAGATATGTTTCTCCATTACTCAAGCCTTATTTTATGTCTCTTGATAAGAGTTTTACAGTTTTCTTTGTATAGGTCATATAGGAATATTTCTCCTTACATTTATTCCTAAATATTTTCTTTTGATGTTGCTAGGTGAAAGTGATCTTTTCCTGGAATATATTTTCCCAGATGATTTGTTTGTAGGAAAGCTATTGTTGCTTTTTTTTTTTTTTATTCGTGAGGAAGGTTGTCCTTGAGCTAACATATGTGGCAGTCTTCCTCTATTTTGTATGTGGGACATAGCCACAGCATGGGTTGATGTACCTCTGAACCCTGGGCTGCCAAAGTGGAGCACGTGAACTTAACCACTACACTGCTGGGCCAGCCCCACTATTGAGTTTTTTTGATACTAATTTTATAATCAGTCACCTTACCTTACTTTCCCTCTTTCTTATGGTTTTTCAGTTGTTCTTTTGGCTTTTCTGTGTATAAAATTTTATAAAGTACAAATAACCACAAATTAGTCCCCTCTTCACCTATGTTTATGCTTCTTGATTCATTCTATCTTCTAACTGTAGTAGCACAGGGCCACCAAGAGCTCATATAGCATATTGTGCCTGTGGAGGAATTGTCAAAAGGTGACACCTACCAATTAGATAAAGGCACCTCCTGTGGTTGGACCAAGTAGTTAAAGGATTCCTCCCCCGAACCCCCGCCAAAAAAACAAGGAGCTGGCCCCGTGGCTGAGTGGTGGGGTTTGCATGCTCTGCTTTGGTGGCCTGGGGTTTCGCTGATTCGGATCCTGGGTGCAGACCTGGTACCGCTCATCAAGCTATGCTGGGTCAGCATCCCACATAGCAGAGCCAGAAGGACCTACAACTAGGATATACAACTATGTACTAGGGGGCTTTGGGGAGAAGAAAGAAAAAAAAAGGCATCCCAACTGTGAAGACTGATTAGATAAAGGTACCCCTCTGAGTGGACCAATTAGCAAAGGGTGCTCATTCTGCGAGTTAACCTAACCTTGTGCCAGGGTAAATGGAACACAGACTAGATCTCAGCCCCCAATCTCATCCACTTGGCCAGGTGCCACTATGTGGGGAACAGCCCTCACAACTTGACCTGGGGTAGCATTTCCAGAATAATGTTAGAAAATAGTTTTGCAGCTGGCATTCTGGTCTTGGTTCTGTCTTAACTGTGAATTCTTATAGTAGTCACCACAAAATATCTTCACTTTTGATTTGAGATACATATTTTTTAGTATATTGTAGACAAATCTTTTTCTAAGATTTAAAACAAAAGTCCAGGAATAGGTAGTGAGTTTTATCGAATGCCTTTTTGGAATTTATTGACGTAGTAATATGTTTTTAATCCTTCAACTAATCGATATGGTGAATTATACTAATAGATATTGATGCGGGGTTGGTGAGCCGAGGAGTCGAAAGAAAGATTTCTTGGACTCTCAAGATCTGGCAGTAGTGCTCTTTTATTTAGAGCATAGTGTGGAATAGCATGGGGACAGGACCCATGGCAGTCAGGCTGCTGCGTGGGGACAGGGCCCACGGGCAGGAGGAGCCGCTGCTGCTGCCCACATGGGTGGAGAGTAAGGCATAGGTATGTGAGCCATCTCTTTACAAGACAAAGGAAAGAACATGTAAAAAAGT